>NW_017671278.1:22590-84771 GCF_001879085.1 Nicotiana attenuata | reverse complement strand
CCCCCCCCCCCCCCCCCACACACACACACACACACACCCACCCACCTTTGAAGGTATAGAGGCTGTTTCCGATAGACCTTACTCCAGAGCATTTCTCCTGAATTTAAACAACCCCGCAGGATTCTGCCATGTGTTAGCAGTTTTCCATATTCATCTATTGCCCCCTCTTTAATCCAGACAGATGATTCCTTACATCTTCTGATCTTTCTCCAAATTAGCCTCGTCTATGAATTCTTGAATCACTTGCAGTGTTAATGACCTGGGAGTTTGGGTCAGGGTAGCTGAGCTGTTGAGGTTTTTAGGGCATAGATAAGGATCAATTAAGAAAGGGTACAGAGGGCAGTGAAATTGCAAAATGTTTTTATAGTTTTGTCAATTCCATTGAAATACTCGTATTTTTACTAACTTCTTGATTTGAGATTTGTATCATTCAACTTGTGTAGGTTCTTCATTATTTGGAAACTCTGCGGCCATATCAGTTGTTGGAACAAATGGTTTCTACTGCTTTTAGAGCAACAGCTGACACACTAAATAAAACGTCATTTGGAGGTCTAAAGCAGATGACCACCAGAATTGAACAACTTTACCTCACCATGTCAACGACTCTCAGATGCTTACAAAGTACATTTGTTGGTCCAGTATGTTATTGCGTTATAAGTAAATTTTTACGAGCTCTTTATAGGTTGGCCTTTTTTTTTTTTGGTATGCAGCAAATAGCCTTTCTGTTGATGCTGAAGATATTAAAGACCTGAAGCGGCTCTGTACAACTTTTGCACATGTCGAGAATGTTATAACACTTGCTGCATCTCTTCATCGCAAGTTCATGCAAGCACCACGTCTATCAGAATCAATCTTCAATGACTACGATAACTTCCATGTACCAAAACTTGGAACATTCTCAATTGGTCATGATGTGAAGAAGGTACGTTTCTTTGCTCTTGTTCTGTCTCTTTTGCTATTTCAAGAATATTTTTTTTTCCCGAATGCTATTCCAAGAATGGCAGTAATATCTTGGTCAAGAATTATTAACGCTTCTCCCAACATTAACTTAACTCTTTGCCACTCACTTTAGCCTTTGTGGCTGAATATGTCAAGTTTTGTGCATAAACCAGGCTAAATGACCTGTGCCTCTATCTCTTGCTTTCTCATTTTATATGCGTGCAACTTTTGTTATGTCAGGTTTTCAATAATGAACAAGAAGTTAGGCAAGGAGAGAGAGAAGTAATTGCAAGCATGTTCACCCCACCTACTGCAAATCAATCATGGAGGAAAGTATTAAGCATGGGAAATCTTCTCAATGGCCATGAACCAGCGTCGAGAGAGATCATATTTACCAAACGCGATCACCTTTGCGAAAATTACTATGTTGGTCATGCTCCAAAGGGTTATCAACAAGAATTTGAAACATACAGAATGTACGTGTGCGGAACCTCAAATGATCTGGGTGTGGCACTAGCAGTTACCTCTTGTGACTAGTTTTGTCATCACAGGAATCAGGTAAATTTATCGTCATTTCTCTTGGTAGTACATATCTACCCATTCTTTTATTCGTGTTCCATTGACATGCCATGCTTTTAAATTTTTTAATTTGTTTGAAATAGGCTCTTGATTATCACATCTTTTCACCCTTTCCTTAACTAACCTAAGTAGTTTTTTCTTTTTTATTTTTCTTCAATTTTCTAGCAAATGGCATGTCGCAATAAGTTACCATACTATTTTTTTTTCAGTTCACAGTGACTACTGTGCAAAGGGTTCTTTATACAAATAGCCGGTCGGATTAACTATTTATTTTTTTAGCTGGTGATTATATAT
This sequence comes from Nicotiana attenuata, assembly GCF_001879085.1. Lineage (NCBI taxonomy): Eukaryota > Viridiplantae > Streptophyta > Magnoliopsida > Solanales > Solanaceae > Nicotiana > Nicotiana attenuata. The sequence continues at coordinate 82,959 of NW_017671278.1, read as the reverse complement.
TGATATACATATTATACATGAATTATATATATACAAATGGATGTCGGTTGTTCAGGTTACTTCTTTAATTATCTATCATTGTTCATTCATTTTTCTATCTAATCATCAAACACCCTTCAATGAAGACGTCATAAAGAATAAAGTTTCCCTTATGTTTCAACCAATCAGACGGTTTTCCATGATAGGCAGGCAAGATCCAGGACCAGGTCGATGTGGCTCCTTGTCCTTTTAGCTTATTGACCTTTATTTTCACCAAAAATGTTCTCATTTCTCTTTACCAAATAAAAGCGATAACTTAACTCACGAATAAGAAATTTGCAAAGCTACAAGAAGGAAATTGCAGTATATTAGTTGTAATTTCATAAAGGCGCGCAATGGATGCTCAAGCGTTCATCCATTATATCTTAACGTCTCCATTTAAGATTTTCGTCGTTTGGTACATGGGATAAGAATAATAATTTAGGGATAAAATTTGGGGTTAACTTTATTCCATGTTTGGGTTGGGGAATTAACTAATCTCTGGATAACTTTTACACTAATAAAATGGTATGATTAGTTATCCCACATTCTATGTGGGATAACTAATCCCAAGGGATATACCACCATTGTACCAAACGTTCCTAAGTTTGTCTATGTGGGATAACTAATCCCAAGGGATATCCCATCATTGTACCAAACGATCATCTATGTGGGATAACTAATCCCAAGGGATATCCCACCATTGTAACAAACGATCCTAAGTTTGTCTATGTGGGATAGCTAATCCCGGGGATATCCCACCATTGTACCAAACGATCCTAAGTTTTCCACAAATACTCTCTTTACTCTCTAGTAGTTTCATATGATGCGGTCTAATATTACTATACAGGAAAGGGTAAAGAGTAGCCGGTGCACAAAGTATCTCGTATTCACGCAGGGTCGGGGGAAGGGCCGCACCTCAAGGGGATGATGTAGACAGCTTACCCTAATGCAAGTAATTGGTGATTGTTTTTATGGCTCAAACTTGTAACCTATGAATCATACGGAGATAACATTATCTTTGCTCCAAAATTAAGTATTAAAAGGAAAAGATAGCAAATAAAGGAAAAATTGCTAGTATATGCTTCTCAAAAGAGAAAAGCTAAAAGGATACTGGAGTACCCTACCCACTAAAACATCTGCCTTTCAGTGGCTAAATGCAATTACTTTGAAGAAATGGGAGGCAAAAGTAATGAGGATATCAGATGAAGGGCCCTCTCCTAAAGAATCCAAATCTCCTGAAGGGTCCTTTCAAAAGGGAATTTTATTCTCCATATGCTTCTTCCTATTATATATGCTAATCGTCTTTACCCTTTTTAATTCATCAATCGAGGGTCGTTTGGTACGAAGACTAGTTGTAATACATGGATGATTAGTTATGTAGGGATTAGTAATATGGACTACTAATACATGGATTAATACTTGTTTGGTGTTGGTTCATTGTATTAAAATTGGATATACAAGCTATTATTTAAAATATTTATTTATTATTTCAATTGAAACCCAGTGAGTTTATAATTATATCCTTGGATGCATAAACTTCATTGGCTTCTAAGAAAAAAGATAAGAATAATTTTGTCCTTTTGATGCTTTATCCATATATATAAGTTATATATGAATTAGTTATTCCATGTTGTTGGTGGTATAACTTAAAACACAAATTGGTGTATTAAGTTATACAAGGATTATTTATCCTGATTTGCAAAATACGACCAAACACTGTATAAACCCAATACAAAATTTTATATACGGATTAATTCTCTTATTCAGCATATCAGACGACATCAAGAAAGATGAAGTGTTTATAGGGGAAACATCTTTTGACTTCATTCTTCTTCTCTTTTCCTTGTGAAAATTGCAATTTAAGCAAGAAAAAGGTTATAGGCGTTTCAGAGATTCTTCGCAAAGTATTGATTGATCACTGGAAGATGGACGTTTAGATTCCACTACCTATATTTTCTTTTGACCTTTAATATTAAAGAAAACCTTTTTGGTGTCCTCAAATATTTGATCATGGCCTTAGTCATAGCTAATACTAAGGGTCTCAATGGATATTTAAAAACCGATTAAACCATACCGTATTGAACCAATTTTTAGGGTTTTTTTTTAATAAAATCATAAGTTTTTATATAAATATATAACCGTACCGATAATTAGGGTAGGTTTTTTATTTAATGAAAATAAATCGAAAAAATACCGAACCGTACCGAATATTTTTACTATGTGAAAAATATATTTATATATTAAGTTTAAAAATAATAAAGCATTAAATTTTTTCTTGGGCCTTGGAATTATGAAACAGTTACAAGCCAACAAGTAATTAAACTCAAAATCCTAATTCCCAAACCAATTATGCTACTCTTATTGAAATTAAATTATTTTCAGCATATTAACTAGCAAGACACAAGGCATTGTAACAATTATGAGTAGCAAACTACAATGTGTTGAATATGTTTACTTTTGTATGATTCAAAATTTTTTTTTCTAACTATTTGATCTTCTATAGACTTTATTCTTGAATCGCGGCTTGGTTAATATCTTTCTACTCGTGTGATTAATATTTTTTTTGTATTTGCTTAGTTTCTTTTATGCTTATCTAGAATAGTTGATGGATCTATACTCTAGCCATCTTTCATATTTTCTTAATTCATTCCCTTTTAAACTATAAAAATGTCTAGAGAGTTTTGCTAACACATATAAAAATATGTATGTTGTTGCATTCTACTACTATTAGTGACTTTTACGTGGAATTTAAAAAAATTACCGAAAATTTACCGAACTGTACCGATATCAAAGAGAAACCGACATAATTATGATGGTTTTTAAAAGTCTAATTTTAATTACACATAATATAATAACCGAAAAATTGATATGGTACAAATTTTATAAAATAATCGCCGAACCGAACCATTCACATCCCTAGCTAATACTAGGTGTAGACTGCATTTTGAGATTTAATGTAATTGTGAAGTCGAAATGGTCGAAAAGAAGAATGATATTAAAATCAAGGGCCCAAGCGTACGGCCAATATGGCAAGGTGATAGCTACTACTATTACACTTGCTTCTTTAGATAGTTATAATTATACGTAGAGGACAAATAAACAAAATGCTGTAGCCATTTTCTTTTTCCTTTATTTGTGGCGGTGGAAGTTACAACATGAGTTTTAGTTTTACGCATTAATGATCTAAAAGGTATGTATAAGTATAAGATAATTATATACGAATACAATTTTATACCACAAATACTAATTAATAACTTGCTAAAAATATTAAATGATACTAGTATGTTATTTCTTACGCAATATTTAACGTACATACCACAAATACTAATTAATAACTTGCTAAAAATATTAAATGATACTAGTATGTTATTTCTTACGCAATATTTAACGTACATACTTATCTCGCATTGTTAGCTTTCACGAGGTTTGGGTCTCAATCAGTTGGAAATAGACCCATCTCAATGGGAACACAAACATGAATGGTGGATGGGGAGTAGTAAATAGACCAATTACATACTTTCACATTTTGTCCTGTTATTATTATTATTATTTTTTTTTCCACCCGGTGTTCAATATCCATATTGGGACCCGACTAAATCCTGATTCGCGCTGGGAAGTTCCATATTGGGGGATAAAGCGCTCCCTAACAAAGGCCACTACATACCCAGGGCTCGAACCCGAAACCTCTGATTAAGAATGAAGGATTACTTTCCGCTCCACCACAACCCTTATTGGTACATTTGTCCTATTCGTTGTATTCATATCAATAGTACTTTAATTAGCAAAGAAAAATGAGAACTTCAATATCAAAATTCTGGTATGAGTTCCTGTGGAATGATTCAGGTATTAAAAGACTATAATTCATGAGTTCCCCTTTACTTAACCTTCAAATTACAATCATTTACATATTTTTACATATGCTAAGTCTCTTATACATTAACTGAAAGGTAGTAATAAATGTCAGAAAACATAACTGTATACGGTTAAAACCGGGCCTACCCGATTATGCTATTTGATCGAGTGCACGAAACCGAATCGAGGGTAGCCTCGTAATGAATCAGACTTGAGCTCGAAGACGAGGCATCGATTCTAAAGATTGAAGTGTCCGTTGAAATCGAGGCCAGCAGCAATCGAGACCAAGTACGACCGACTTCGAGTGCAGTGCAATAACGGAAAGGCGAGATATCCGTAACCGGTCGAAGATCACGGCGGTTCTTATTTTATTAAGCTCGAGGGTTCATCAGCTCGAGGGCACTATCCGAGCATTAGTTTGTTTTACATTCTTGTCAATTTCCATCATTTATCTTTAAGTTAATCAATTGATATTAGGTAAAATCACATATCCTTAAAACCACATTATAAGTTTAATTGTTATCCGAATTTTAGGGTAAACAGTTTGGCGCCCACCGTGGGGCTAAGGAGAATAGTGATTGCTTAATATTTTAACCTTCATAACACACACTGCATTTACGCTTGTTCTCGTGAGTATTTTTGATTTCAGGAATCAACATGTCAACTCTCAGGCAGTACCCACTTACACTGATACCGGCCTTGGTCTTCATGGCGAAAATGAACACGTAGCCGCCCTAGGAAACGGAGTGCCTCCAATCAATCCCGACGCACCACAGGCCGTAGACCCGGTTGACGTCAGTTATCGTGTCGACATTCATGGAGATTTAGGTGCCGACCCTAAAAATAGAGTCGGTAGAGATGCCCGGGCAGCCGATCAGAATGCACAAAATGGTGAAGAAGGCGGAATTAGCCTTCGAATGATATTTGACATGCTACAAACTCAGCAAGCCACGATAGCGCAACTCCAAAATCAGAATCGAGCCCCAAGCAGAATCGAACTCGATACATCACAGGAAGTTGTTCATAGGGTCGAACCCGTACAGGAGAAATTGAACGATAATGGATCGGAGACTGATCCCGCCATCATGAAGATGCTCGAGGAGCTCACTAAACGGATTGAATCGGGAGTAAAGAAGATCGAGGCTAATGATAAAAAGGTAGAAACGTATAATTCCCGGGTTGATCAAATACCTGGGGGCACCCCCGATTCTGAAGGGTTTGGATCCGAAAAAGTTCGTACAGAAGCCTTTCCCACCAAGTGCTGCTCCGAAGCCCATTTCAAAGAAATTCCGCATGCTAAAAATTCCCAAGTACAATCGAACCACTAATCGTAACGAACATGTCACTTCTTATACATGCGCAATAAAAGGAAATGACTTGGAAGACGATGAAATTGAATCTGTTTTGTTGAAAAAATTTGGAGAAACTTTATCGAAGGGGGCAATGATATGGTACCACAATTTGCCGCCCAATTCCATTGATTCTTTCGCCATGCTTGCCGATTCGTTCGTAAAGGCACACGCTGGAGCGATAAAGGTCACGACTAGGAAGTCGGACCTCTTCAAAGTGAGACAAAAGGATAATGAAATGCTAAGAGAATTTGTATCTCGATTTCAGATGGAGCGCATGGAACTACCCCCGGTTACCGATGATTAGGCTGTCCAAGCCTTTACTCAGGGTTTGAACGAGGGAAGTTCGGTAGCGTCACGTCAACTAAAGCAGAATCTGATTGAATATCCAGCGGTGAACTGGGCCGATGTGCATAATCGATACCAATCAAAGATCAGAGTCAAGGATGATCAGTTGGGAGCCCCGTCCGGTTCCATTTACCCGAATAGATCCGAAGGCAGGATTCAAAGAGACATCGACAGAGAGCCCCGATCGAACAGAGATCGGTACCAACTATATAGCGCAGATCATAGAAATAACGGACCGAGACGTAATCCCGTTTGAAATGATCGAAGGAAAGATCGAGGTTAGAATTCTTTAGGGCTCATGAGTAAGAGTGGCTTCGATAAACATGTCGAGCCTAAGGTTCCAACCACGGTTATCGGAATACAACTTCAGCGTCGATGCTTCAGGTATTGTGTTGGCTATTAGACGAATCAAGGATACTAAGTGGCCCAAACCCACAGACCGATCCACCTCAAAGGAATCCAAATCAAATGTGCAAGTACCATGGAACCCATGGTCACAGAACCAAGGACTGCACATAATTAAGGGAGGAGGTAGCTCGTTAATTCAACGAAGGTCATCCTCGAGAGTTCTTGAGTGACCGAGCAAAAAATCACTTCAGAGACAGGGATGCAAACAGGAAAAATGGACAGGAGGAACCGCAACACGTGATTCATATGATCGTCGGTGGAGTCAATATTTCTCAGGGTTCGACATTTAAACGCACCAAAGTTACAATCACAAGGGAGAAGCGCACCCGGGACTACTTACCAGAAGATACCTTATCTTTCAATGATGAGGATGCAGAAGGGATCGAACAGCCTCACAACTACGCACTGGTAATATCTATCCTTATGAATAAAATTCAAGTTAAACATGTGTTGGTTGATCCAGGTAGCTCGGCGAATATTATTCGATTAAGGGTCGTGGAGCAGCTCGCCCTTCAGGATCAAATCGTGCTTGCAGCTCGAGTGCTCAACGGTTTCAACATGGCGAGTGAAACCACCAAAGGGGAAATCATGTTGCCAGTGAACGTGGCCAGAACTATCCAGGAAATGAAGTTCCACGTGATCGAAGGTGATATGAGGTACAATGCGCTGCTCGGAAGACTTTGGATCCATAATGTGAGGGCAGTACCTTCAACGCTTCATCAAGTCTTGAAATTCCCAACACCGGAAGGAGTCAAAATGGTGTACGGCGAACAACCAACAGCCAAAGATGTTTGCAATTGATGAAGTAATACCAGTATCGGCACTAACATCAACCAAGGGACCAAAATCGAAGGAGAATCAGGCAGTCAAATAGCAACCACAGTTGCCGACTTCGACCATATCGGAACCACATGAGACTCTCGAGGATGATGATTACATGATGCCTCGAACCTTCGTAATCCCCGATGATTTTGATGCCACGAAGTTAACGGTCGAAGAGCTGGAACAAGTCATATTGATCGAGCATCTTCCCGATCGAAAGGTATACCTGGGCACGAGGTTAACTCCCGAGCTCAGGGAAAAAGTAATTAAATTCCTCATTAAAAATATGGATTGTTTTGCTTGGTCCCACCTTGACATGACAGAGATCCCACCGGAGGTGACCACTCATCAATTGAGTTTGGACCCGAAGTTCAGACCGGTAAAGCAAAAGAGAAGGCCCAGTCCGAGGTAAAGCATGCATTCATCAAGGACAAGGTAATCAAACTTCTCAAAATAGGATCCATCCGGGAAGTAACTCCCGAGTGGTTAGCAAACGTAGTTGTAGTCCCCAAGAAGGGGACTAAACTTAGAATGTGTGTAGACTACAAAGATTAAACAAAGCATGCCCTAAGGACTCTTTTCCCCTGCCGAATATCGACCGCATGATCGATGCCACTGCCGGCCACGAGATCCTCAACTTTCTCGATGCCTGCTTCGGGTACAACCAAATGCAAATGAACCCGGAGGATCAGGAAAAGACTTCATTTATCACTAAGTACGGTACTTATTTCTATAATGTAATGCTGTTTGGGCTAAAAAATGCTGGTGCTACTTATCAATGCCTAGTAAACCAAATGTTCGAAGAACAAATTGGTAAATCAAATGAGGTTTATATTGATGATATACTAGTTAAGTCCCTGCATGCAGAGGACCATTTGACACATTTGCAGGAAACCTTTGACATATTGAGACAGTACAACATGAAACTCAACCCCGAGAAATGTGCATTCAGAGTCGGTCCAGGTAAGTTCCTCGCCTTTATGGTGTCAAATCAGGGAATCGAGATCAATCCCGATAAAATCAAGGCAATCGAAGACATCACAATCGTGGACAGCGTTAAGGCCGTACAAAGATTAACAGGGCGAATTGTCGGGTTCATCTCGAGGTCTTTGGATCGAAGTCACAGGTTCTTCTCACTGCTCAAAAAGAAGAACAATTTTACTTGGACCCCAGAATGCCAACAGGCATTGGAAGAACTAAAACGGTATCTTTCGAGCCCACCGTTGCTTCATCTCCAAAAGCGGACGAGCAGCTCTACTTATATTTGGCAGTCTCGGAAGTTGCGGTAAGTGGTGTCCTAGTTCGAGAAGAGCAAGGTACGCAATTTCGTGTTTACTATGTTAGCTGAACTTTAGGCAAAGCAGAGACCCGGTACCACACCTAGAAAAATTAGCGCTTGCTCTAATAAGCGCCTCTTGGAAATTAAAAGCGTATTTTCAATGTCACCAAATTTGTGTCGCAACCACTTACCCCCTTCGTAATATTTTGCACAAGCCCGAACTCTCGGGCCGATTGGACAAATGGGACGTCGAAATTAGTAGGTACGATATCTAACATCAACCCCGAAATCCCAAATCTTAGCAGACTTCGTGGCCGACTTCACGCCAGCCCTCATACCCGAGGTCAAAAAGGAAATTTTGATAAAAGCGGGAACGTCTTCGGGGGTGTGGACCCTTTTCACAGATGGTGCTTCAAATGTGAAGGGGTCCGATCTAGGCATTGTTTTGAAGCCGCCTACGGGAAGTACAATTAGACAATCTATCAAAACCCCTAAGTTGACTAACAATGAGGCCGAATGAGGCCACGATTGCAGGTCTCGAGCTGGCTAAAAGCCTAGGAGCAGAGGTCATCGAGGCCAAGTGTGATTCCCTACTTGTGGCTAACCAAGCCAACAAGACCTTCGAGGTCCGAGAGGATCAAATGCAGAGGTACTTGGACAAACTACAGGTAACCCTACATCGGTTCGAAGAATGGACCCTACAACATGTACCTCGGGAGCAGAACAGTGAGGCCGATGCCCTTGCAAATTTGGGGTCATCAGTCGAAGACGATGAAATTAGCTCGAGTATGTCGTACAACTTTCAAGGTCAGTAGTCGAAGAAGGCCACGCCAAAATAAACTCCACAAGCTGAACTTGGGATTGGAGGAACAAATACATCGAGTATTTAAGGAATGGGAAGCTTCTGTCGGACCCTAAGGAATCAAGGACTCTGCAAATGAAAGCTGCACGATTCACATTGGCCGAGGATGCAACGTTGTACAGAAGGATGTTCGATGGGCCGTTGGTAGTATGTTTGGGTCCGGTAAACACCGACTACGTCCTATGAGAAATTCACGAGGGTACTAGCGGGAACCATTCAGTGTTGAATCATTGGTTCACAAGGTCATCCGAGCAGGGTAATATTGGGTCAATATGGAAAAAGATACTAAGGAGTTCGTGCGAAAATGCGATAAATGCCAAAGACATGCGCCGATGATCCACCAGCCCGGGGAACAACTTCATCCAGTACTATCCCCATGGCCGTTCATGAAATCGGGAATAGACGTCGTCGGCCCACTGCCATCAGCCCCAGGTAAAGCTAAATTTGTTTTATTTATGACTGACTATTTCTCTAAGTGGATTGAAGCACAGGCCTTCGAGAAAATCGGAGAAAAAGAAGTCATAGACTTCATTTGGGACCACATCATATGCCGATTGGGGATACCCGCCGAGATTGTATGTGACAATGGAAAATAATTTGTCGGCAGCAAGGTAACAAAGTTCCTCGAAGATCACAAGATAAAAAGGATCTTGCCGACGCCATATCATCCTAGTGGAAACGGACAGGCCGAATCAACAAACAAGACCATCATTCGGAACCTAAAGAAAAGGTTGAATGACACTAAGGGGAAATGGAGAGAAATATTGCCCGAAGTCCTTTGGGCATATCAGACGACGACAAATTCCAGTACGGGGGCAATACCGTTTTCCTTAGTATATGGCGCCTAAGCTCTGATCCCGGTCGAAGTCGTGGAACCAAGCATCAGGTTTCGGTACACAATGGAAGAATCCAATCACGAGCTATGAATACGAGCCTCGAATTGTTAGATGAACAACGGGAAGCCACCCAGAAACAGCGAATCGAAAGATATTACAATCGAAGAGCCAATCTTCGACACTTCAAAATTAGGGACTTAGTTCTGAGAAAAGTCACCATAAACACCCGAGACCCAAACGAGGGAAAGCACGGTCCAAATTAGGAAGGACCGTACCAGGTTCTCGGCATCGTCGGAAAGGCTCTTATAAACTTGGCACGATAAACGACGAACAATTGCCAAATAATTGAAACATATCACTCCTCAAGAGATATTATTGCTAAGGTATGGTTTTCCCCCCTTTTCATTTGTATTTTATACTAACTTATTGCAGGTGTTTGGTCGAAAACGTCGAAGTTCTCTCCAAAAACGAAGTTCTTAGGTCGGAAAGCACGCGTTGCACTCTTTTTCCCTTCAACCGGTTTTTATCCCAAATGGGTTTTTCCGGCAAGGTTTTTAACTGTGACGACCCGACCCGTCGTCTCATGAGAACCGCTTCGTTTCCCCCATTTCCTGCTTCATTATCCGTGTATTGTGTAAACGAGTTGAATTGGGTTGATTTTTGGAAGGAAAATGAGACACTTAGTCTCTTTAAGGAAGGCTTATTTTGGAAAAGTCAACCGAATGTTGACCTATGAGTTAGAGGGCTCAGATGTGGATTCCGACGATTTGGTTAGCTTCGGAGGATGATTTGTGACTTAGGAGTGTGATCGGAAGTGATTTTGGAGGTCCGGTGTAGAATTAGGCTTGAATTGGCGAAGTTAGTATTTTGGCGAATTCCGGTTGATAGGTGAGATTTTGATCCGAGGGTCGGAATGGAATTCCGAAAGTTGCTGTAGCTTTGTTAGGTGATTTGGTATGTGTGTGCAAAATTTCAGGTCATTCGGAGGTGTTTTGGTTGGGTTTTTGATCAAATGCGTGTTTTGGAAGTTTTAGAAGAACATAGGCTTGAATCCGATGTAATTTGATGGTTTTGGTGTTGTTTGAGGTGTTTTGATTATTGGAGCAAGTTTGAATGATATTATAGGAGGTTTTGGTATTTTTGGTTGAGGTCCCGGGGGCCTCAGGGTGATTTTCGATGGTTAACGGGAAGTTTTGGTTTGTGAACTTAAGAAATTGCAGCTGCTTCTGGTATTTTCGCTTCTGCGGAAATGGGACCGCAGAAGCGGCACCGCAGAAGCGAGGGGAGAGCCGCAGAAGCAGCAGGGACCGCAGGTGCGAAATTGGTGACCGCATCTGCGGAGTCGTAGAAGCAACAGGAGGACCGCAGATGCGGTATTTGAGCTTTTATGGGGGATCCGCAGATGCGAGATTTCGTCTGCAGAAGCGGAAGGTGCAGGAGCGGATGTTCAACCGCAGAAGCGGATATTTCTACAGAAGCGGCCTGTTGACCACAAAAGCGGGAGTCGCAGATGCGACCATGGAGCCGCAGATGCGGAAATGACTGAGCAGTGTTATTAAATTTCATCTTCGCGAATTTTTGAAGGGTTTCATATTTTCACTTCGGACTTGGAGAATTTGGGCGAGTTGGAAGAGAGAAATCAAGGGACTTCTTTGAGGTAAGGATTTCTGAGTCTAAAACACAATTCTAAGGTGTTATTACATGAATTTAGACTGAAAAACTAAGGAATTAAGGAGTTAGAATGGAGGTTAGGGCTTGAAACTTAAGAGAGTTAAAATGGGGATTTGAGGGGTCATTTGGACTCCGATTTTGGTAATCTTTATATGTATGGACTCGTGGCGAGATAAGAAATCCATTGATGGTAAATTTTCTGATTTTCGAGAAGTGGGACCGGGGCTCGGGTTTTGCTAATTTCGAGATTCTAACTATTTTTCGATTGTTTTCGATTGGGTATTGTCCCATTAGCATATTGTGATGCATTCGCTATGGTTTTGATCAGATTCGATACACGAGGAGGTCAATTCGAAAGGCAAGGGCATAGCGAGCTAGGACTTTGGCCGGCTTGAGGTGAGTAATAGATGTGAATGCTGTTCTGAGGGTTTGAAACCCCGAATTTGCACATTGTAGTGCTATGTTGAGGTGGCTTGCACGCCGGATAACGAGCGTGGGGTAGAGCACCGTCGGGGATCGTGACTTGGTCCGTCCCGCTTAATAAAATTACTATCTAATTGATTGAAGCTTAGTAGATATCCTTATAAAAATGGATTAATTATCATAATTGGGCTTTGTGTCAACTGCTTGAATCCTTCAGGGATTGTTTTTACTAGTTTCTTACCATATTTACAGATAATTGAACTCAGTCCTAGTATTTAATACTGTTTTGCAAATTCAGCCACTTTTTCTCAAACTAGAAACTTAATCAATATTTTTAATGAAGTTTGGGCTAAATATTTCTATATTAATGTGCCCGAGAGGCTTATGTGATTTTGGACTGAGTATGGGGAGGCGCGCTTCCGGTGTTTTATGTGATAGGAATATGCCGCTAAGACTTAAGGGTAAGTTTTATCGAGCGGTGGTTCGACCGGCTATACTGTATGGGGCTGAGTGTTGGCCAGTCAAGAACTCCCATATGCAGAAGATGAGAGTAGCAGAGATGAGGATGTTGAGATGGATTTGTGGGTGTACCAGGAGAGATAGGATTAAGAATGAAGCTATCCGGGATAGAGTGGGAGTAGCCTCTGTGGAGGACAAGATGTGGGAGTCGAGGCTGAGATGGTTCGGACATATTAAGAGAAGAAGCATTGATGCTCCTATCAGGAGGTGTGAGAGGTTGGCTATGGAGAGTTTGAGAAGAGGTCGAGGTAGGCCTAAGAAGTACTGGGGAGAGGTGATTAGACACGATATGGAGCTGCTTCAGCTCACTGAGGACATGACCCTTGATAGGAGGTTGTGGAGGTCGATGATTAAGGTAGAAGGTTAGTAGGTAGTTTATAGTTGTTCACTGTTAGTCTTAGTAGCACGCAAGTCCCTTCATATTCTTAGATTTCTATTACATTAGGTTGTTGTGTTTGTCTCAGGTATTGTATTCCCTGCTGCTATTATTTGGTACTACTTATCCTTTATCTCCCCCCCCCTCCCCTTTTCNNGAGCTCGAGGGAAAAGGCGGGGACAAGAGGTTGTACCGGTTGGCCAAGGTGAGGGAGAAGAAAGCCCGCGACTTAGACCAAGTCAAGTGCATCAAGGACGAGGATGGCAAAGTGTTGATAGACGAGGCACATATTAGGAGAGATGGCAGTCATACTTCCATAAACTGTTGAATGAGGAGGGGGATAGACACATTGTGCTGGGAGAGTTGGAGCACTCTGAGAGTCAGCGAGATTTTGGGTATTGTAGGCGGATAACGGTAGAGGAGGTGGAAGGGGCGATGCGTAGGATGTGCAGGGGCATAGCGACGGGGCCAGACGAAATTCCGGTGGAATTCTGGAAAAGAGCGGGGCGGGCAGGTTTGGAGTGGCTCACTGGGCTATTTAATGTTATTTTTAAGACAAAGAAGATGCCCGAAGAATGGAGGTGGAGTACGATGGTTCCGCTGTACAAGAACAAGGGTGATATCCAAAATTGCAACAACTATAGGGGTATCAAGTTGTTGAGTCACACTATGAAGGTTTGGGAGAGGGTGGTGGAGGCCAGGGTGAGGAGGTGCGTGTCTATTTCCGAGAATCAGTTTGGATTCATGCCGGGGCGTTCGACTACGGAAGCGATTCATCTGGTAAGGAGATTAGTGGAGCAGTACAGGAAGAGGAAGAAGGATTTGCATATGGTGTTTATTGACCTTGAGAAAGCATACGATAAAGTACCGAGGGAGGTCCTATGGAGGTGTTTGGAGGTTAGTGGCATTCCGGTGGCGTACATTAGGGTGATTACGGACATGTATGATGATGCTAAGACTCTGGTGAGGACTGTGGGGGGTGACTCGGTGCATTTCCCTGTGGTGATGGGGTTGCACCAGGGATCGGCTCTTAGCCCATTTTTATTTTCCTTGGCGATGGATGTACTGTCGCGACACATCCAAGGGGAGGTGCCTTGGTGCATGCTATTTGCCGATGATATAGTGTTGATTGACGAGATGCGTAGTGGAGTTAACGCGAGGTTGGAGGTTTGGAGACATACCTTGGAGTCTAAAGGTTTCAAACTGAGTAGAACCAAGACAGAATACTTGGAGTGCAAATTCAGTGACGGGACCCATGATGCAGATGTAGAGGTTAAGCTTGATGCTCAAGTTATCCCCAAGAAAGCGAGTTTTAAGTACCTCGGGTCTATTATCCAGGGTAACGGGGAGATTGACAAAGATGTCGCACATCGCATCGGAGCGGGATGGATGAAGTGGAGGCTCGCTTCCGGTGTTTTGTGTGATAGGAATGTGCTGCTAAGACTTAAGGGTAAGTTTTATCGAGCGGTGGTTCGACCGGCTATGCTGTATGGGGCTGAGTGTTGGCCAGTCAAGAACTCCCATACGCAGAAGATGAGAGTAGCAGAGATGAGGATGTTGAGATGGATGTGTTGGCGTACCAGGAGAGATAGGATTAAGAATGAAGCTATCCGGGACAGAGTGGGAGTAGCCTCTGTGGAGGAGAAGATGCGGGAGTCGTGAGATGGTTCGGACATGTTAAGAGAAGAAGCATTGATGCTCCTGTCAGGAGGTTTGAGAGGTTGGCTATGGAGAGTTTGAGAAGAGGTCGAGGTAGGCCTAAAAAGTACTGCGGAGAGGTGATTAGACACGATATGGCGCTGCTTCAGCTCACTGAGGACATGACCCTTGATAGGAGGTTGTGGAGGTCGATGATTAAGGTAGAAGGTTAGTAGGTAGTTTATAGTTGTTCACTGTTAGTCTTAGTAGCACGCAAGTCCCTTCATATTCTTAGATTTCTATTACATTAGGTTGTTGTGTTTGTCTCAGGTATTGTATTCCCTGCTGCTTTTATTTGGTACTACTTATCCTTTATCTCCCCCCCCCCTCTTTTTTTTTCCACTTCTTCTTGTCTTTCCGAAGCCGAGGGTCTATTGGAAACAGTCTCTCTACCTCCATTAGGTAGGGGTAAGGTCTGCGTACAAACTACCCTCCCCAGACCCCACCTGTTGGGATCAAACTGGGATTGTTATTTTTTGTTTTTATGGGATCGGGCTGCGCGCCGCAGCGGTATGAAATTGATATTGATATGAGGCTGAGGGCCTAGTTGATGCCACGATATGGCTTATTATTGCTCTTGGGCCGTAAGGGGCCCCTCCCGGAGTCTGCACACCCCCAGTGAGCGCCGTCGACGATAAACAAATGGAGCGGGCTGCACGCCGCAGCGGGTACTGGAGAGTACCGGTGTATGTGTTGCATTGCATATTCTTAATTTTCATTTATTCCTTTATCTGCTGTGATATTTCTATAATTGTTTTCACTGTTTACTGATTTTATGCTACTGGGTTCAAGTTGCTATATTTATAGAATTACTTTGTGCCTATTCAGGATTTCTTATTCTCAGTCTTTATTTATGTTTATTACTCACAGGGTCGGAGTACTCACATTACTCCCTGCACCTTGCGTGCAGATCCAGGTACTACTGAGGCTGAGTGAGGACTTCTCTGCCTAGCATCACATTTGGGAGTTTCAAGGTAGGTGCATTTGACGTTCGTAGTCCTGATCTTCCTTCTATCTTATTTATTTTGTTTCCGCATTTCTAGAGGACGATATGTAGTAGGTTGATACTCATGTATTAGAGGCTCAGACTTGTGACACCGGATTCTACGGGCTGTGTAGTCATTTTATATTTTGGGTTTTCCGTATGTTTGAATCTATATTCAGGATTTCAGCATTTGACTTAGTAATTCAGCTATGTTAATTTAGTCATGCACTGTGATTAATTGGTTAAGGTTGTCTAAATGGTCGGGCTTGCCTAGCAGTGTGTTGGGCGCCATCACGACCGGGGTTGGGGTCGTGACATTAACGAGGCAACCATTGTTCGTGCTTAGAGCAATTCAACAGTATCCGAGGCTTCTCTACAATCAACCTCGAATACTGGGGGGCATCACCCTCGGATGTTATGTTTCCAAGGAAGACACTTCGTGTCAATAGGGTCTCGATAGGAAAATTTTGTAAAGGGCCAAACGGTCAAACGAACCGTGCTCATGTAGATTGCCCGAGCCCTAATAACAAAACATGTATGCATGAATGATCTATTGAAAGAAGTACTTTTTCCTTATCAGATGTTCCATGCCTAAGTGAGATTTCTATTTTACAATTTCGTACTTACGATATATTATGAAAACCGGCTCAAGAGCCAATCGCAATCGAGCAATTAACCCTGTACTTGGGGACTACCGTCCGAAAACGACATGCTCGAATTATTAAACTTCGAAATCTTAAGACCTTAAAAAGGCAATCCTCGATTTTATAGGCTATGGCCACCCTACTCGGGGACTGATACTTCGAACAAGTTTGAAGTATAATCGAGAAACGTCCGAATTCCGTAATCAAACATGCCTTCAAATATTTTCATAAAACTGGTTAAAAAAGGGCTACCCTCGGCAAATTCACATAGGGTTTCGATAACGTCAACCCTCGAAAATCTTAAGAGCTACTAAAATTTTCAAACTCCCGAACAAATATATGCTAAGGCATAACAAAGTTTTTTGATAACACTGAATCCTAATGGGTACAGATTTATCTCATTCTAAGGCATAATAAATTTTTATATGATTAAACTTTTTAAGCCGAAAAAGGGAAAAGCCACTCTTTTAAGGTCGTATCGGCCTAATTCAAGAGCCTAATGGCCGTTTTATTTTTGAGTTCGAAAAGTCGTCCTCACTCAACTAAAACCTAAGGGTCATCGCACTTCGAGTTCAAGCAAATATTTGCTCGACAATAGAGATTGCACTAGTCCGATTTTGATCAAACTGCTCAAGCCTCACACTTGTGAAAATTCCCAAGACATGGTCGAAACAAAATTTGTACGAAGCAAAAATCAAAATAAAACGAGTCAAGAAAAAATAAGGGAAATTCAAAAAGGGGAAATTTTTATATACCAAAAATTTTCTTATAAGCACCATCTGGTCCGATCTAAAACTTTTTACAAAGTCCAGGGGCAACCTTAAAAGAAATACTACTAATCCTAAAGGCCTAGTTTTCTTTGGAGGCAGTTTTTTCGCCCTCTGAATCTTCTCCACCAGATCCGCTCGCATCCTCGGAATCCTCATCGGGGAACGCTAACTTCCGAGCCGCTGCTTCCTCAGCCTTGACGATCTCAAGCTCAGCGGATATGTCGACACTGCGAATAGGATGTCCTCAAGAACCTCCCTTCGAGCCTGCCACTTCGAATGATTGACCATGCCCCTGGCTTGCTCAAGAGTGGCCTCAGCATCAGCTTTGTATTGATCCGCGATAGCTTGGGCCTTATTATTGGTCGCAACCGCCTCGAATCTAGAGACTCGAGTTCCTCGGCCAACTTGGCTAGGTTGGCTTCGAGTTCCTCAACCTTCTTCGCTTGGGCCGAGGCTTTGTCCTTTGCCTGACGAAGTTGCGACTTGGTAGAATCTAGCTCTGCCTGAACGGTCTCCTTTTGAGCAGCCAGGATGTCCATACATCCCTTAAACCGCTCAGCCTCAGCTCGCACCTCGTCTATTTGCCCTTGAAAGCCATTGATTTGTTCGATCCTCTGTTGAGCCTGCAGAATGGGTTCATTAGTCGTTATCTCTGATTCGCCCTCACTATCATAAAGAATTCGGCATACCTGCTCGACCATCTCTTCATGTGCGTTCTGGGCCTCCAACAGATCTACTTGAAGCTTTTCATTGAGAATCTTATAAGTGTTTCACTTCTCATTAAGGCCTTGAACCTCGACATTGCGTTCCTCTCGGGCTCGAAAAAAGGCCTTGTGGTGCAACACTGAAGCCTGCAAGAAAAGAAGTAATATTAGGAACATTTACGAGACAAAAATCATGAGAAGGCAATGATCTTTGAACTTACCCGATTCAGGGCATGCTGGGCCTCATTGAACAAGCAGGCAACATCCACTGCGTCCATTTTGGCTTGGTCCTCCTCAGTGACCAGGCATCGAAGGTAGCTCGCTACCCCTACGGGGGCAGAAAAGCTTGTGTATCCTCCAGGATCGAGATGATAAGAGGCCATTTTCGGTCTGGATCAGCGGTGGGAGCCGGGAACTTATTTGTCAATATATAGCTCGAGGAAGCCTCATTAGAGCTTTTT
This sequence comes from Nicotiana attenuata, assembly GCF_001879085.1. NCBI lineage: Eukaryota > Viridiplantae > Streptophyta > Magnoliopsida > Solanales > Solanaceae > Nicotiana > Nicotiana attenuata. The sequence goes on along the minus strand of NW_017671278.1, from coordinate 64,931 downwards.
TTTGGTACGACCAAATCACCCAAACAAGTTACGTCTTCTACGTCGGCAAAGTAGCCACGAAAAAAGTCTTCCTACCCCTAGGCCCCCTCTCCGTGACAAGTCTCCGCAGTATGGGCGTCACGAATCATCGAATCCGGGACTAGAGAGAATGAGGAGGAATCCCTGACCGCTATTGCCCCAAGTGGATCTTTGGAGGCATCACCTTCATTTTGGGGAGCCTCGAGCTCGGCTTCTGCTCAGTCTCAACTGGCTCCTCGATGGCCTCTCTATCTCGAGGTGAGGCATCTTCAGCTCTCGCTGACTCAGTAAGCCGGGACGAAGTAGCTTCGACCCTCGCCTTTTTAGTGGTTCTTTGAACCTCGGTGTGAGCCCTCACACGACGCACCAAACCGGAATCTTTTCTTCATCTTCATCTTCGGTTTCGTTCGCTAACTGGTGAACGAACTCCAGAGTTAAAGGGATGACCTCCCCCTTTGGTTTGTAGGGCCTTCTGGCTGGTTTTTTCTTCTCCGGGCTTGAGGAGCTCGGAGCCTCTTTTATTTTCTTCTCCTTGCCCTGCTTCGGGGCAGATGCAGAAAGAAACGCCATTTCTTCAGCAGAAGGGGGGCCTCATCGGCACATCCCCCCCAAGACCTACAAAAAGAAAAAAACGAATAAGTACAGAAATAAAACGCGAATGGAAGCTTTGCAAAGAAAAAAGGAAATTACCTTGGTTTCGAGCCTCCCATCGACCTCTCGACAACTCCATCCATGCACGCTCGACTTTTTGAGACACCAATCCCTCGACCCATTGACTCAGGTCGGGGATCACTTCCGGCACAACAGCCTTGGCTGCAACACAAAAGAAATTTAGATGAAGGGAAAAGAAGAAAGCAGGAACGACAATAATAGGTACTCGGAAGACCAAGCAAACACTTACATTCCATGTTCCACCTCTCGGGGAACAGAATATCTCCGTGGGGATTCAGGTCCGAGGTCCTTATTTGCACGAACCTGCCCATCCAATCTCGGTCTCGAGTTTCGTCTATACTCGAGAAAGGGGGTTTGGTAGCTCGGCGATAAAGCTTGATCATGCCTCCTCGATAAAGCCGAGGGTCGTAGAGGTGCATGAAATGATTGAGGGTAAAAGGATGTCCCTCGATCTTACTTACGAAGAATCGGAGTAGGAGCACGATCCTCCAAAACGATGGATGGATCTGGCCTAGAGTGACGTCGTACCTCTTACAGAAGGCAATGATGATAGGGTCCAAGGGACTTATCCTGAAGGGGTAGGTATAGACGGTCAAATACCCCTCCTTGTAGTGATGGAATCTTCGGGGATAGGCACTGCAACATCCTTGCTAACCTAGTTGCACTCCTCTTTTACCTTCTCGAGGAGGCGCTCAACAGTTGTACACATGTATCTCGACATGGTATCACATCGCCCCGGTGTCGAGGGTGTGTTTTCCACCTAGAAATCGAAGGCAGTCGCACACTTCGTCGGAACGAAGTCAGCGAGAGGATATTCCGCAGCAGTGGCGGCGCCGACGGGTTTTGATGAAGAGGCGTTTTCTTTATGAGGGACAGTTTTGGAAGTCTTAGACATTTTTTTAAGAATGGGTAAGAACCGAGAGTGGGGGATATGGCGTATTAAGAAAAGGATAGCGAAGAAGCTTGATGATTTTTAGAAGAAGAACTTGAAAAATGCAAAGATTGCTGAAGATTAGAGCAGAAGAGATTGAAGGTAAAAGTGAAAAAACGAAAAAGGGGTCTATCTATGGGTTTCACGACGACGGTTCAAAGTTGCTAATAGCCGACCAACAACTGGCGCGCCTTAAATGCCTGGGAAGTTGAACTGATTGAACGTCTCGTTCACCTCTGCCACGTATATCACGATAAATCCGAGGGCGAGTTCGAAAGATTCAATTCGTTTCTTCTTATTACACTCCAAGAAACAAGGGGACTATCTATATACGGTTAAAACCGGGCCTACCCGATTATGCTATTTGATCGAGAGCACGGAATCGGATCGAGGGCAGCCTCGTAATGAATCAGACCCGAGCTCGAAGACGAGGCATCGAGTCTAAAGATCAAAGTATCCGTTGAAACCGAGGCCAGCAGCAATCGAGACCAAGTACGACCAACATCGAGTGAAGTGCAATAACGGAAAGGCGAGATATCCGTAACCGGTCGAAGATCATGGCGAAATCTTGGAAGAAATCAAATCAAGGGCGGTTATTTGTACCAATCATGGGATTTCTTCCGTAATTAGAATTGTACCATAATTAGGATTCCTCTAGTATATAAAGGGAAGTCCCCATCATTTGTAAACACATTACGTTCATACAGATCAAGGCAATATAATATTCCTCTCTTTTATCTACTCGTTGTTCTTTAATTGTTCTTATTTTATTAAGCTCGGGGGTTCATCAGCTCGAGGGCACTGTCCGAGCATTGGTTTGTTTTACATCTTGTCAATTCCCATCATTTATCTTTAAGCTAATCAATTGATATTAGGTGAAATCACATATCCTTAAAATCATATTATAAGTTTAATTGTTATCCGAATTTTAGGATAAACAATTACCTGAAAACTGCTACTCGACAATCCTGATTGAATTGTAAAAGAATTTTCTCTTTCATAATTAAAGGAAGTAGCAGAAATTTAATATTAACAGTAGGCCCCTTGTCATGATGTAATATATTGAAAACTTCTATCCTTCTCTATCATTAACATATAGTTTAATTAATCCGAAGAGATTTCTTGATGTAAGCTTTAATTATTATGATCATCATTGTCACCATCAATATTGCTAATGTCATTCATTAAACTATTTTTTTTTCTTTCCCTTGCAAATGAGTACCTATTTTAAAAAAAAATAATTATAACAATAACAAATTTAAAATAATTGTACTCTATCATCATTTTAAAAAAAAATAATTATAACAATAACAACTTTAAAATAATTGTACTCTATCGTCTATCTTAATTCTAATGCTATAATACATATATCAGGCTATTTAGGATATATCCTATGAGAAATTTCATTTTCATAGCTAGTTCTGATTGCTTGAGGAGATGAATGATTAGAAGGAATCCCTTTAACGTCAAGGCATTTAAATGGCGTTGAAAGTCAATCAAATCTTTTCTTATATTATTATTTAAGAAAATTGTGGGGTTGGGAATTAAATTGACTTTTTTGTACACAATGTAAAGTTAATGAGAATTCATATTAATGGGATGAAGCATCGGATACCCTTTTTTTAAGACAAAATAATATATGCCAAGACTATTATGAAAGGGAGATTTTACAAATGTTGTACTATGAAGCCACTATTATATTTACCACATATATTCAAGTAGCTTGTGTTGTGTGTTGTGTATCTCCCACGTTGTATTAATTAAGAGTTTAAGTTTTATTTGTAATATTTTTAAAATAACTAGCTTACTTATTACTGTAATATACTATATAAATTTCTATGATTAAGTAATAACTTGATAAAAATGATAACTAATATGTTATCAATAAAATGTCAAGAAAAATTGAATGATGATTAAGCAAGATACTACTGGAGTATATTTGCTGCCATGTGACCAGGAGGCTATCGGTTCGAGCCGTGGAAACAGCCTCTTGCAGAAATGCAGGGTAAGACTGCGTACAATAGGCTCTTGTAATTTGGCCTTTTATCCCCGGACCCCGCGCATAGCGGGAGTTTAGTGCAACGAGCTGTCCTTTTTTTACTGGAGTATGTTTTGTTAAATTTGTTACCAGAAAATTTTAAGCTCAGGCGAGCTCAATGTAACTTTAATATAAGATGTTTGCATCAATTTGAAACTTTAGGAATTTAATTAGCTTCTCAAAAATAAACAATAATAATAAATTTAGTGTAGTTTCATAAGTGAGTTTTGGCGAGAGCAGTGTGTATACAATCCTTACTTTTACCTTGAGAAGATAGAGAAACTATTTTCGGTAGCTTTGCAAAATTAAAAGAGAATAATAATTTTTTGAAACAACTTCTATACGAAAAATTCTTCACAAAAAAAATTCCAAGTTGTCGATGAATAGTGTTTCTTATTTTGTCATTTGAAATGTTGCACTCATGTCATGTCAATTTTTAAAAAAAAATATATATTGAGTACAAATTTCGTGTGGGTTTCAAAGATAGATAGGAAATGGACAAAATGGGAAAAACAAGACGTGCAATTAAATGGAGTCACACGAGATGCCTCATTTTCCAGAAGAAAATTTTGGCATTAACTCACCGTCAAGCCCTCCACTACCCTCCCCAACATATGCTTTTGGTGCAATTTTCTTTAAGATAAAATCATAAAATCTAAGCCGTTACAATTTGAACAGAAGAAAATAACATTATAAATATTTTATTTGTGTTTAATATTATCGATCTCCATATCTTAACATAAAGGTCTTCCGTAAAATGGATCATATAACTCAAAACATTTGTAATTAGTCATATAACCAACGAATTTTTGCATACCACTTAGGGATCGTTTGGTTTGAATACGGCTTATGCCGAGATAAATTATGTTGGGATAAGTTATGTTGGGATTAGTTATCCTGGTATTGTTTTTTATCTATTGTTTGTTATGTTGTATTAAAAATGACAATTGCATAATTTCTAAGAAAAATGTATAAGTTATCCCGACACTAATTACCCCACCCTCTACAAGGTATTAGTTATCCTGGTACTAGTTTTAATCTCAGGATAACTTATACCAGATTTGCTAACCAAACAAAGTATTAAGATGGTATTAAATTTTTATACCAGCATTATACCTTCTTATACCTAATACCAAACGACCACTTAAGGAAGACATTAATAGCATAGGTTTATCTTAATTATCTTTTATTTCTCTTTAAACGTTCCACTTAATAAATACTCAACTAATCAGAGTGTTGATCTCAAACAAAAATACTACTAGTAAAAGACTTTTTTTTCTTTCTAAAACATCAATTATTTTGAAAACCAACACATTCATATATATATATTTGGTACTAATGCAGTATTACCTATAATATCAATATGTTTTACACTGCCAGCTTATTAAGTTATTTAAAACAAACTACTCCCTCTATTCACTTTTACTTGTTCACTGAACTTTGCACACCCTTAAGAAATAATAAATAAAGTATATAATTTATAATAATATTCATATTAATTGATGCATATTTTTAATGAATTTGAGAAAATGATTTGAAATAAGTAATTAAAGTTGTGGTATAACAGAAAAAAATTATCTTCTCTTAATATATTAAAAATGATAAGTAAAAGTAAAATATATTTTTAAAATATTGAACAAATAAAAGTGAATGGAGGGAGTACTAGAGCAGTAAATTACTTGCTACATAGAGCTCAAATATGCCAATTCCATATAGCCGTCGACAATTTTGACAATTGGAATCCCACTGCAAAAGTAAGTTCGTACGGATGGCCCCACTCCTTTGACCAATTCAAGAAGCCAATTAGCCGTTGAGCAATTCTATGTTCACCACATTCAGAAAACCCATGGTTATGTGTAAAAAAAAATTGTTTAAAAGAGAATAAAAGGAAAATTCTTCACAATTGTTTCGGATATTTATATTGGTAGAGCAGCAAAAACATAGTCGGGATTTAAAGTTTATAGGTTAAGGATTTTAGGTCTCTTAAATTACTAGGTTATAAGTTAAAAATTTGTACATACTCAATGAATATGTTAAGACATTATAAGATTTGGATCAAAACTATTAGATTCGGTCGAACTTGCAAGCAAAGTGTATACGGTAAAAATTGGGGCTACGCGATTTCACTATTTGATCGAAACAAGGATGTTGCATCGAAGAGCTAAGGCATCAAGTTCGAGATCAAAGTCTCTTTCGAGATCGAGGTTGGTATCAATCGAAGCCAGGGGAGATAGACTTCGAGTTTCGTAATGAGTGGTTTTATTTTGTGTCTCACACAACTTACATTAGTTGTGTGAGGCCTCTTTTTATCTCACATATTTGTGGACCCATATCTTACACATCTGGGTCCACAAAATTCCGGGACCACACAGTTGTGAGACAAAAAAGAGGCCTCATACAACTAGTGTCAGTTGTTTGAGACACAAAATAGAATTTTTCGTAACATCAGGGATAGATTAGTAACGGAAAGAGCGAGATATCCGTGATCGGTCGAGGGTCGTGGCATGAATCTCGGAACTGAACAAATCAGAAGCGATTAATTAGTTGTTTATATGATTTCCTTCTGTAATTAGAGACATACCATAATTAGGTTTCCTTTACTATATAAAGAGGAGTTACAATCATTTGTAGGATCATTATTGACTGAAACAGATGCAATATAGCTCTTCTTTTGTGACCCTTATTCTTGTTCATCAATTTATCCAATCTTTACTGTTCTCATACTTTATCACCTCGAGGATACCTTAATTCAAGGCTGAAGCTTTGTTTGCATACTGGTTTGGATTATCTACAGTTCAATTCTACCTTTTATTTTCTTTCTTATCAATTGGTATTGGGTGAAATCACATATCCTTAAAAGGACATTATAAATTTAATTGTTATTCAAACTTTAAGTTAAACAGAAAGTTCTAGGCCCGCCCAAGCAATAGAGTTCCTCACGCATAGCAAATTAAAATATATTTACCAAATAATATAAAGAGATACTAATTAGTTTGCTACCACAAATTAAATTTTATTGATAGATCTACAATACATTTGTCTAATTATAGTTTTACCTATGCTCCTTAATGGAAGGAATACCTATACCGAGCAACTAGTTGATGTAAGATTGGATATTCATCTATCTCACGATGATCCCTTATTCCTATAAATTCTCTGCTCACTTCATTTTCACACAAAAGTGAAAAGTGAATATATCTGCTATCATGCAATTAATCACAATGATTTTTTCTTAATATCGTCATGGTCTAATCGAGTGAGCAGGTTATCCAATGCGCATTCGAAGGATACAGTAACGACTGTAAATTTCCCTGAAAATTTTTTTTTTCAAAAAGAAAACCTATGAAGTATACATGGGCAGCTCAAACATGTGTGGGCCCTAAAGCCAAAGTTTAATGTGAGGACTAAATTTACTTAAAAAATATTATAATATAATTTAATTTGAAATCTATTCTTCTAGCTTTTTGAAATACAATTATTAGTAGTAATTTTTTTATAATCAATTTTTTCTAATAATTCCTTTTTCAATTGATAATATAGCCAACCCATTTAATCTTTTGAGATATTGTTTTTTTTTTTTCTCGTCCGGTGTCCGGTACCCACATTGAGGCCCGACTAAATTCGGATTCGCGCCGAGAAGTCCCACATTGGGAGGTAAAGCGCTCCCTAACAAAGGCGACTCCATACCCAGGGGCTCGAGCTCGAGACCTCTGGTTAAGGATGAAGCAGTACTTACCACTCCACCACAACCCTTGTTGGTGAGATATTGTTGATCTTAGCTAAATGTTTTTTTAACATTATTCTAAATAAAAACTTATTTTCGTTGAGGCAACTATTATAAAAACTGTTAATATTATTTTATAAGCAATATAAGTATTTTGAAAAGAATCAAATGTTTTTATTTAAATCGATTGAGTATATAGATTAGACTAATATCTTCTATTTTGTACTAGTTTCGTTGTCAAAATCAACTCCAATTCACACGTTACAAAAACTATATATTCATACTACCCATTTTTAATTAAGTCAAACAATTACTTTATTTACGTATCGAAAAATATTTCTTTTGCTCCTATGGTACATGAAAAAGTCCAGTTTTGTACTAAAAGTACTACCTAAATATTTTTTTTTTAATACCTATAAACCTATTATTTCTGAAAGGGACCTTTTCATTCCTATACCATATATGAAACTTTATTACCAAATATGTGCATAGTTTCTAATTTACCCGCTATGTTCACACTTTTTCTACAATTATTATACCATTCATTAAATACTAATTATTAGTAGCTGAATCTTCCTAATTAGGCGCGCTACAAATCAGGAACAGAATATTCTAATTGATTTAGCGACCTTCAGATCAAATTTGAAACGGAAATCCTTTATCTTCAATTTAAAATCAAATTACATAGACTCTTTTCTGCAAAAACTCTGTTCTTCGGTATTTTTCCTTAAGCCACAAATCAAAAAAAGACAAAATCGTCAACAAATTCGAATCAAATTGTAGAAATCAGTTCTGCAAATGCTCAGTTTGGCGACTTTTTTCCTCAATTCACTGATAAAAAAAGCGACAAAATATTCAACAAATTCAAGTCAAATTGTAGAAATCAATTCTGCCGATACTTTGTTCTTCGTCTTTTTTTCTTAATCCAAAAAATCAAAAAAGCGACAAAATATTGAAGAATACCTCAGCAACGACAAATTGTAGATGAAGAGAAAATTTTTGTATTCAATATTTTTTTCCACATAGATTGTAGTTTAATTGTAGTATAAATGTAGTAATTATGTAGATACCCTTACAAATAATATTGCTTTATACATACTTAAACTGATTTGTAGTATATTTGTAGAATTTTCGTAGAAAATTTGTAGATCAAGAGAAAAAATTTGTAGTCAACATTTTTTCAACATAGATTGTAGTTTAATTGTAGTATAAATATAGTAATTATGTAGATACCTTTACAAATAATTGTCACGCCCCGAACCTGGGCCTGGACGTAACACGACACTCGGTGCCTAACTACATGTGACCGAGCAAACCAACTGGCTGGCTGAATTAACATGTGATATCAAAACATACTGAATGCGGAAGATAAACCAACACATGCTGATATACTGAAAGTCTAGATGATATAAATCAAAGTGCGGTAATACTAATACAAGTCTGAAACATATATGTAGCCAACATTGCTTAACATGAAAAGCCTAAGACTCTGTCAAACTGTTGCTCTTAGTCTATGAAGCCTCTAATGAATTATTAAAAACACTGACTATCTGAAAATACTGAAAACTTTAAGGTAATGATAATGCCTCGGAAGAACTGGGGATCACCAAGTAGCTGGTACGAGAATCCTAGCGCTCTGAATCATCAACCTGTAAATCATTACGTGCATCGTGAGATACAGGCCCTGGGCAAAAGGGACGTCAGTATATTTGAATTGCACTGGTATGTAAAGCAACTGAAAGAAAGAATTTATAAATGCTGAAACTGAAACTGAGCTGATAACTGATAACTAATAACTAAAATGATAACCGAACTGATAACGGATAACTGAACTGATAACTGGTAACTGAAATGATAACTGATAACTGAACTGAACAAAGGAAGTAAGGATATGAATACTCCCTCTTCTAAATGATGAACAACATGTTCATCTGAATAAATAAACTGTGGCCTCGGGCCCAAGTATACGTATACATAACTGCGACCTCAGGTCCAAAATGCATAAAGCATAAACTGCAGCCTCAGGCCCAAAGATGCATAAATCATAAACTGCGGCCTCAGGCCCAAAGATGCATAAAGCATAAACTGCGGCCTCAGGCCCAAATACAGGTGTTCAACATTCAGGAACTGAGAATCAAACTGCAATACATGATAATGAAATACTGAATCACACTGAGTTACATGATACTGGAATACTGGATCACACTGAGTTACATAATACTGGAATACTGGATCACCCTGAGTTACATAATACTGGAATACTGAATGGGACTAGACTGAGACATGTATTCTTGAACTGATTATGAACACTAAAACTTCAACTGTTTATGGCATACTGAGTAATCTATACTAAGACTCGGGGGCATCAAACCCAAGTCTATATTGAATACGCACTGAGCTCACAACGTTCAGAATGAAAATGGTGAATGAATTATGAAGCTAGAGAGTAGAAGTTCTGCAACTATTCAAGGAACTAGGCTAAACTATATTTCTGAGGCAATTAATAACGTCGTAAAAGAAACGTACTGTAGGGAGAATCATTAACTCCCAAACATAGAGAGTTAGCCCCACATACCTTAACTTCCTTCTATTGAGCATAATACAACATTCGCCAACCCTTTCAACTTTAATCTATATCAACACAAGTCAAAGGGATTCCAAATTAGCAACAATAGCCATGTTTTGGTCACTTAGGTATTTTATCAAACACTTGGTGGTATAAAGCTTCATAGCCCTTATTAATGGTGTCTCTACACCCAATAACCCATTCTCTTGCTCCTAGATAAATTCTAAAGTCTCAAATGATTATAATTCAACATTATTCTTTATCACCCATAAGGTAATCAACACCCATAACCAATAATAACCAATCAACAACCCAAACCAATCACCGTTCATGCTTTTCTATCAAACTCATCAACTCATATCTCATGAACTAGAGTCTATAATCATTAATTCAATGATAGAATCAATTAGAGGGTGAAGATATTACCTTTTCGACGTTCAATCTTCTTGAATTCGAGTTCTAGGGTTTCTTCTCTCAACAATGGTGTCCCAATCGAATATATAATGATATGGAGGGTTTAATCATGTTAATAAGATGTTAGGAAATTGAAATTAAGTTAGAATCACCATTAGAACTTACCTTGGGTGGTGGAGGGACCCTTAAGGAGTTAGGTTTTTGAGAGCTTTACTTTCTAGAGCAAGTTTTTATGTTTTGTGGGGGACGAAATAGGGCTTAAAAAACAACTTCCCAAGTCGTCCACCGCGTCCCAGTTGGTGCGACCGCGGTCCCGACCGCGGTAAATTGCTGGAACACTGCCTCGCCACCGCGGTCGCGGTAAAACGTGGCGGACCGTGGTAGTTGCATACCTTTCTGTAAAACGGGCATAACGTTTTGTACAGAACTCCGTTTGGGATCCACAATATTTTGTAGGAAAGCTATTTCAAAGGCCTACAACTTTCATGCTTTGTGTTTTCCCAATTCCTTACACATTTTTACAAAACCCTGCTGGAAGACGGACCTTCTGCAAACTTAGTCGATTTTGCCAAATCTTATGCACCTCACTCTCCGTCTTGATTCCAAAACAACTATTTTCACCCATAATCATCTCGATGAGACTTCACATGTATAAAATATGAAATTAATACTCATTTAATATGTCCACACCTAGTCCGAATGTACGGGATGTTACATTATCTCCCCCTTGGGATCATTCGTCCTCGAATGATTGTCCTAACTGTAACCTCTGCTAACACCGAACCTTAAACGGGTCAGGTGGAAACATGGACTTTCATTAACACTTGCATACTAAACATAATGAATACATGATTGGCTGATCTGTTGAGATACTGAACTGAATGACTACTGCATTGACTGAATATTGGTCTGCCATAGATATCTGAATATTGAACTGGCACGAATAATTGAGTATTCAACTAACATCAATATCTGAGTACTAAGTTGGCATGAATATCTAAGTATTGGACTGACATGAGTAGCTGAGTATTGAACTGACTTGAATATTTGAGTATTGAACTGACATGAGTATCTGAGTACTGAACTGGCATGAGTATGTGACTATTGAACTGCCATGAGTATATGTGTACTGAACTGACATGAGTATCTGAGTACTGGACTGACATGAGTATTTGAGTGCTGGAAACTTGAATGTTATAACATGACACGTGAAATACTGGTCGTACCACCACTAATTCTGGTTGCAACTCTAACTCATAAGCTAATTGACCGATCCTTCGCAAGATTCTATATGGCCCAATATAGTAGGGACTATGCTTTCCCTTCTTCCCAAATCTCATAATGCCTTTCATAGGCGAAACTTTCAGAAACACCCAATCACCAACTTGAACCAACCATTTGGCGATCTACACCTTCTCCCATACAGAGTTTCGCACGGTGCCATCTTGGAACTAAAATGGTAGGTGTTATTATTAGAAGGTCAATGAGAGGTATCTGATCATCCCAATTACTGTTAACATCAAGGACATATCCTGAACTGTTTAAATAAAATGCTCTACCTGGCCATAAAGTTTACGACGTTATTTCTCATGTCATTCAACCAATAAACCTCCTTGGTCATGATGCATATTTGGGAACCTGGATAGAAAGAATACCTAGAATTATGGGCTTTTAACATGATCTTCCCTCTTTAAGTCCATCTATGTCTGGAACACACAATCTTTCCTGGTACCTCAAAGCACTATCATCTCCCCCTTATTCCAAAGCTATCATTTTATGCTTGTGAATCCCCTCTTTCAGCTACAACAAGTAGGGATCATCAACTATTTCTCCTTCACTTCGCCTACTAAGGGGGGAACAAGTCATATTCTAGACAACAACTCCGTCATCTTTCGAGTCCGAAGTCGAACTCCTATCTTGGCTGGTGAACTTCTTTTACCAGAGTTCTCTTATCTACCTCAATCATGAGTTATACTTCCCACACTTTATCTTCTTAAGCACTTCCTGAAAACACCTATAGAATTGTTGTGAGCTAAGTCTATACTCTGAAGACTAGAGTCTCGTGCAATGGCACTACCCTCGTGATACATATCTGGGCATGATTTTATAGCTTTCTGTGATCACTTTATCATCAATAACTAAGCACGGTGATCATTTTACTCACTTTGTGTTTCTTACACATGCTAGGCATATTCCTTGTGGTAATTATACAATTTTCCTCATTACCAAACTGATTTTCTTTTTCATATCCCATGCTAACTATTCGGGTTTCAGATCTCCAACTGGACTTACTGAAAAATTTCACATCACACCTTAGACCAAAGTTCTTATACTTGTGGATCCTTCTCTTTTTGTTGGGATCCAAATAACTTTCCTTATTTTCTGCAATTCTTTGCACTCTATGTCAATGACGACTCATCTTCCAACTTACTTTTGAGCTAGGAAAAACTATATTATTCACATAACGGAAAGCTAATATATTTACAACTATCATACACACTCTTAATAATTTAACTCTGCTCACACTATCAATCCTGGAGAAATCACATTTCGATAATTCCTAAAGGCTATTCTTCTATAGTTTGCTCTCTTATTGCTAGCTGATTGTTTTTCCCACTATCAATGTACTTCGGATTTAACTTAAACTCTTTGGGTTCTAACACACGTTCGGTATTTTAAACTGTCATCCTCTCACTAGAGTTAATCTGGCTAAGTGAATCAAATTGTACCTCTACTAGCTCTGCTGAAATTGCTAATTCACTGTATCAACTCAAAACTTACTTAATATTCTTTTACTAAACACCTGCTAGAATCACGTTTTCTTGTTCTACTTTGGATAACTAAAGTGAAGCATAAGGTTACTCCTAACTTCCCTCATCATCTGACCATATTCTTTTTGCCGCACGCTATCATTATTTTTGAACTATGTACATGGATCACACCTAGGGAAATTTCATTTGTCTTAAACAAAATTAGAATATCTAACCCCAAACTTTCTATGCAATAAAAAATCATACCATACTATAAACATCCTGGGTAATCGTTTAGTCACATAAGCTAAGGGGGAACTGCCATAGCTTTTATCTTACATCAGTTGTTGCTTCTTATAGTAACTTACTAACGTGGTACTTCTACTTCTGATTTGAATAAATATGAACAACTTAAAATCGTTACCTAAAATTCACTATTGGTTGCTCTTGGTTCTCCTTCCATACATCATATCTTCTAGTCATATGCATGACTTGTACGAAATCACATCTTTGGTAATAACAACCGTTTCTGACCCCTAGGTATTTTTCCCTTAGGCTCTTTTCTGTCCAAAACTATAGTGATCAATGTTAGGGTCTGACATCTGAACTATCATCATCCAACTTGTGGCTCCATTTCAAAAAATTAAATGAAGTTGTTCTAGGAGGTAAAACACATACGAATACACTACCATGCACGAACTTATCTTTCAAAGTATACCATCATCTGATATATCACTTCCTGCGCCCTCCGGTGAGTCTTGGTCTTAATCCGGACCTAAAATATGCGAAGATTTCGCCAAGATCACTGTTACTTACATTATCTTTTAGCACCCATAGGCATCATTGCATACTTACCAGTCACCATGATTTTTATACACTGAAAATTGGAGATCTGGTAACTGAATAACTAATAATTGGCATACTGAATAACCAAAACTTGCTAGCTGAAAGGCCGCTAACGAGTAACTGAGATAATCTTATATCTATAAAATATGGTAACTGCTTTTGTACTTTTTGATAAGGTTATGCTCTAATCTGTACTACTATCCATTGCATCCCACTTTTAACGTCCTCTCAAGTCTCTTATTTACCAACCTGTACTCCATAATTATACCCCAATGGACAATTATCCTCTCTAGGACCTTAGGTTTCTCCTGCGCGTCGCTTGGGCATCCTACGTGTGGAATTCGATAGGAAGAGACTGTTAACTATTGCTCTAAGCTTCAGGGCACGATCTAGAGTAGAAAGAAATGAGACAATTTTGTATGTTTTGGTAGGTAACCGTTTATATGAGTGGCCGGCACACACATATAAAGGAAACTCCACTAGACACGGCTTAATAGACTCCCTAGGACTCTTGAACCAAGGGCTCTGATACCAAGCTTTGTCATGCCCTGAACCTGGGCCCGGACGTAACACGACACTCGGTGCCTAACTACATGTGACCGAGCAAACCAACTGGCTGGCTGAATCAACATGTGATATCATAACATACTGAATGCGGAAGATAAACTAATACATGCTGATATACTGAAAGTCTAGATGATATAAATCAAAGTGCGGATATACTAATACAAGTCTGAAACATATATGTAGCCAACATTGCTTAACATGAAAAGCCTAAGACTCTGTCAAACTGTTCCTCTTAGTCTATGAAGTCTCTAATGAATTACTAAAAACACTGACTGTCTGAAAATACTGAAAACTGTAAGGTAATGATAATGCCCCGAAAGAACTGGGGATCACCAAGTAGCTGGTACGAGAATCCTAGTGCTCTGAATCATCAACCTGTAAATCATTACATGCATCGTGAGATACAGGCTCCGGGCAAAAGGGACGTCAGTACATTTGAATTGCACTGGTATGTAAAGCAACTGAAAGAAATAATTTATAAATGCTGAAACTGAAACTGAGCTGATAACTGAGAATTGATAATTGATACTGAAATGATAACTATTGAAACAGAAACTGAAACGATAACTGATAGCTGATAACTGATAACTAAAATGATAACTGATAACTGAACTGATAACGGATAACTGAACTGATAACTGGTAACTGAAATGATAACTGATAACTGAACTGAACAAAGGAAGTAAGGATATGAATACTCCCTCTTCTAAATGATGAACAACCTATTTATCTGAATAAATAAATTGCGGCCTCGGGCCCAATATATATATATGTGCACAACTGCGGCCTTGGGCCTAAGTATACGTATACATAACTATGACCTCAGGTCCAAAATGCATAAAGCATAAACTGCGGCCTCAGACCCAAAGATGCATAAAGCATAAACTGCGGCCTCAGGCCTAAAGATGCATAAAGCATAAACTGCGTCCTCAGGCCCAAATACAGGTGTTCAACATTCAGGAACTGAGAATCAAACTGCAATACATGATAATGAAATACTGAATCACACTGAGTTACATGATACTGGAATACTGGATCACACTGAGTTACATAATACTGGAATACAGGATCATACTGAGTTACATAATACTGGAAAACTAAATGGGACTAGACTGAGACATGTATTCTTGAACTGATTATGAACACTGAAACTTCAACTGTTTATGGCATGCTGAGTAATCTATACTAAGACTCGGGGGCATCAAACCCAAGTCTATATTGAATACGCACTGAGCTCACAACGTTCAGAATGAAAGCGGTGAATGAATTATGAAGCTAGAGAGTAGAAGTTCTGCAACTATTCAAGGAACTAGGCTAAACTATATTTCTGAGGCAATTAGTAACGTCGTAAAAGAAACGTAGTGTAGGGAGAATCATTAACTCCCAAACATAGAGAGTTAGCCTCACATACCTTAACTTCCTGCTCTTGATCATAATACAACATTCGCCAACCCTTTCAACTTTAATCTATATCAATACAAGTCAAAGGGATTCCAAATTAGCAACAATAGCCATGTTTTGGTCACTTAGGTATTTTATCAAACACTTGGTGGTATAAAGCTTCATAGCCCTTATTAATGGTGTCTCTACACCCAATAACCCATTCTCTTGCTCCTAGATAAATTCTAAAGTCTCAAATGATTATAATTCAACATTATTCTTTATCACCCATAAGGTAATCAACACCCATAACCAATAATAACCAATCAACAACCCAAACCAACCACCGTTCATGCTTTTCTATCAAACTCATCAACTCATATCTCATGAACTAGAGTCTATAATCATTAATTCAATGATAGAATCAATTAGAGGGTGAAGATATTACCTTTTCGACGTTCAATCTTCTTGAATTTGAGTTCTAGGGTTTCTTCTCTCAACAATGGTGTCCCAATCGAATATATAATGATATGGAGGGTTTAATCATGTTAATAAGATGTTAGGAAATTGAAATTAAGTTAGAATCACCATTAGAACTTACCTTGGGTGGTGGAGGGACCCTTAAGGAGTTAGGTTTTTTAGAGCTTTACTTTTTAGAGCAAGTTTTTATGTTTTAGGACTGTGGGGGACGAAATAGGGATTAAAAAACAACTTTCCAAGTCGTCCACCGCGTCCCAGTTGGCGCGACCGCGGTCCCGACCGCGGTAAATTGCTGGAACACTGCCTCGCCACCGCGGCGGACCGTGGTGGTTGCATACCTTTTTGTAAAACAGGCATAACTTTTTGTACAGAACTCCGTTTGGGATCCACAATATATCGTTGGAAAGCTATTGCAAAGGCCTACAACTTTCATTCTTTGTGTTTTCCCAAATTCCTTACACATTGTCACTAAACTCTGCTGGAAGATGGACCTTCTGCAAACTTAGTCGATTTTGCCAAATCTTATGCACCTCACTCTCCGTCTTGATTCCAAAATAACTATTTTCACCCATAATCATCCCGATGAGACTTCAAATGTATAAAATATGAAATTAATACCCATTTAATATGTCCACACCTAGTCCGAATATACGGGATGTTACAATAATACTGCTTTATACATACTTAAACTGATTTGCAGTATAGTTGTAGAATTTTTGTAGAAAATTTGTAGATGAAGAGAAAAATTTTGCAGTCAATATTTTTTCAACATAGATTGTAGTTTAATTGCAGTATAAATGTAGTAATTTTGTAGATAATCATGAAAATAATATTGCTTTATACATCCTAAAACTGATGTGTAGTTTATTTGTAGATAAATGTAGGAATTTTATAGATATTACCGTAATATCAGACTTCCGTAAATTTGAAATACTAGGATTAGGGACCTCTTCTGCAAAGTCGTCGTCTACCAAAACCTCTTTTCCTTTTCATTTTTTAGGACTTTGTTTCGAAGCTTTGTTGTTCTTCATTGATGAACTTCAACTGGAGTTAAATGGGGAACCAACTTTGTTGAAGGGTTTCTTCAATTTTCTGTTAATATAGAGGGAGAATTTGGTTTCATGTTCTCTAGCTTTTTTAGGGCTGTGCTTTGAAGGTCTGCTCTTCTTCATTGAGATGTACTTTGAAGATTTCACTTCAATTTTGACCGGTTGTAGAAGAAAAAGCTTGAATTTGTACGTTAATGGTGGGAGTTATATTAACAAATCTGGTTATAGCAGAGGAATAAAGGTTTTGAAACGTGGTTGTGGGGTGATACGTGTGTGAGGGTGTGGGTTTGACATAGAGAAACGTTGGGGGGGGGGGGGAGTATTTGGGGGAATATACGGTAGCTTTAATGTAGGAGTAATATACGGTACATTTAATGTACCGTTAAAATAGCTTATGGTATAGATTTGGTAATTAGGTATACTAAAGGTAATTAAATCAAACCTTCAACATTGAGGGTAATATAGTTTCCTATATGGCATAGGAATGTAAAAATTCCTTTCTGAAAATAGGGTCTCCTAAATTTGTGGCCTAATAAGGCACTAGCCTTATAAGTATTAACACTAGAGCCTGCCCCGGAAGTATATATATCGTTATAAGAATTTAAGAAAAAACATATTGTTGTATTAAGTTTATGACAAATTTTTTTTTTTTTTTGAAATTTTTAAGTTTATCTAGCGATGTAAATATATTGCGTGTAGTGATACTTTTGCACTTTAGTGATATGAAATTCTGAATTAGAACTTGGGAGTAAGCTAATTAATGAATATTTGCACCATCCAATTAGCATGCGATATAACAAATTATAATTAGTCAGGATCGCAAAGCGGATACCCAGATCGTGAGAAAAAACGTTATAAGCATGATTAATCCTTTCATTATCAAGAGGTGTTATTCGGAACTTTTGACTTTAGATTATACCTGTCCACTACGTACCTTGTAGTAACAGCTAATTCAAAAGCAACTCTGATATGACACAGCCTTGCTTAGATTCATAGTATCTATTTATAGATCTACCCCAAGAAAAACAATTATAAATCTGAGAGGCCTTATAATCTATTACAAATACTCTCACAATTTGCAATGCTAGAATTTTGATAAATCTCGTTCTGTGTGATTTCATATAATAAAAAAAATTTATGTGTAAATTAATAAACTTTTTATTTTTGGTAGATATGTTACAAGTTCTTGTTCCCGCAGAAGTGGAGTTAGAATAAAAATATTCCAACTTCTAGTTTGTTATAGTATAATTTTGAAGCTAACAAATTCGTATATTATATTCCCTCGTGATGTTTAAAGAAAATATTACTAGAAGAGAGCCCAACTTTTTTCTTCTTTACTAATTATGCATGAATTATAATTTAAGAAGAAATAGAGAAATATAATAGCAGAAATTACAAAAACTTGTCATGATCTAAATGCGAGTTCTCATTAAATCTTAAATTTTCATTGTTGTGTTAAATCAAATAATGAAAGATTGTTAAATAGTCGGCGGAGAACACACGAGCTAAGTTTATATTTAAGAAACTTTTTTAAACTCACCCAACAATATAAGTGATCATTATAATCATCTTGATCAGAGATTTCGTTTTCCAAGATGGGACTTCCGGAAGAATTCAGATTTAATTTGGCCCCAATACAAATACCAATATCGAATGCAAAAAAAAAAAAAAAAAAAAGAAATCAGTTCGGTGCACTAAGCTCCCACTATGCGAAGCGCCCGTGGAAGGGCCGGACGATAAGGGTCTATTGTACGCAGTGTTACTCTACATTTATGCAAGAGATTGTTTCCACGACTCGAACCCGTGACCTTCTGATCACATGGCAACAACTTTACCAGTTACACCAAGGCTCCCCTTGAAATAAGAAAATTGGGGAAACTGCCGGACCACAAGGGCCTATTGTATGTAGTGTTACCTTATATTTATGTAAGAGATTATTTCCACGGCTCGAACCCGTGACGTCACATGACATCAACGTTACCAGTTACGCCATGGCTCCCCTTCAAAAAAGAAAATGGAGGAAACTACCGAACCACAAGGGTCTATTGTACGCAGTGTTACCCTGCATCTATATAAGAGACTGTTTCTACAGCTCAATCAAACCCGTAACCTCCTAATCACATGATTATAACTTTACCAATTATGTCAAGTCTCCTGCAAAAAAGAAAATGGGGAAACCATTATAATTATTGTCAAGAAGAATGGTACAGATGGGGGAATACGTTGGATTATACCAATAGAAGACAAGATGATAAAACAGTGCAAATGCAAAGAGAGAGTGGCGGGGCCGCCAGTGATGTGAATAGTAAACCCTCTGTCTCCTCCGCCCGGGGCCACCACCTCAATTACTCCCCTAATTTCCTTCACTCCTTGTTTCTTCTTCTATTTCTCTCTCTCTCTCTTTCTCTTTCTCTGAACTTAAGAAACAGTCTCATCACTTCAATCTCTCACACATTCACTTATATTTCTTCTTCTTCGATCCTTTACGTCCCATCATCAGCTATATTCTTACTTTGAAACCCCTCAACTTGTTCTACTCTGGAAAAACCCAAAAATCTACAACAACAACAACAAAAAAAAAAGAACTGGTCCAAATAATTCTACAACTCGTTCAACGCCATTTTTTGTCTTGCTGCTCTTGTTTCTCTAGCTATTTCTCGAGTTAAGGCTTTCTTTCTGCTTTAACTTGTCTTCCTTATCTTATTTAGCATATGAAAATTTGGAGCAGTTAGACAAGCAGAGAAGGATCTTATGTCATCGGTGACAGACCTATTTAATTAATTAGTATCCTATACTAGAACTAGTATAGACACTTGATTTATTGTGCAAGGCTTGTTCAATCATGACTTTTCGCTTAGCTAACTGTCAAACAAGGATGTAAAGCTTCCCTCTCTTACAATGGATTCTCGCGATTAAGGATTGGATGCAAATCAACTCCTACTAACATAATATATTGATTGTATTTTATGGATTCTACATCCAGGGTTGGAGCATCCAACCCGAACAATAATGGTGGTGGTGGTGGAGGAGGAGAGGGTCCATCATCAGCAACTGCAAGTGGTCGAATCACTGAGAGTGAAGGTATTGAATTGTATGATTATCTCATCTAAAAATCAAAAGTTTAAATAATTAATTTGAAAATATATACTTTTATTTACTTAATAATTACATTTCAACAGGAGGATCTGCGGCTCCAGCAGCACCACCGAGCCGCTACGAGTCACAAAAACGACGAGATTGGAACACTTTCTTACAGTACTTAAGGAACCACAAGCCACCACTAACCCTAGCCCGTTGCAGCGGAGCTCACGTGATCGAGTTCCTAAAATACCTCGATCAGTTCGGGAAGACGAAGGTGCACGTGACCGGGTGCCCTTATTTCGGGCACCCGAATCCACCAGCACCGTGTGCGTGTCCGTTGAAACAGGCTTGGGGTAGCCTTGATGCCCTAATTGGAAGGCTAAGAGCTGCTTATGAAGAAAATGGAGGAAAGCCTGAATCAAATCCTTTTGGTGCAAAAGCTGTTAGAATATATTTAAGGGAAGTTAGGGAAAGTCAAGCTAAAGCTAGAGGAATACCATATGAAAAGAAGAAACGGAAAAGGCCAAGTTCCAGTTCGGTGACGGCTGGCAGCAGTGCTAGTAGCGGCGGTGTTATCACTGTAGAAGGCGGTGGTAGTGGTGGCGGAGATGGTGGAGGTAATGCTGGTGATGGCAGTGGTGGCGGCGCTGCTATTGGTCCGCCACCTACTGCTACTAATCCAACAGAATAGTACAGATTATTTTCCAGGATTCCTTTTCATTAATTTTAATTTTACCTACTATAGTAACTTATTTTTCTTTTCTAGTTCAGTATAGTACGTAATTGTGAATTATGACAGTTGAGTTGCATCTATCAACGGTAAGAATTTCTCTATGCAAATTTCCTTAGGGATCATGACATATAGAAACCTAAAAGGAGAGCAACATTCTTCCTTTTTATGTAAATGCTGTTGAGGGGCACTAATTAATTAAGTTCTCTGAAATGCTAAAATAATGATGTTCCTTTCCTGGGATTTTAGTTAATCTTGTATTAGACAACAATTGGAAGGAGAGCCTTCGATCAACGTTAAGTTGTCTTTGAGTGACATATAGGTCACGGGTTCGAGCCGTGAGCCATTGATGTTTGCATCAGGGTAGACTACCTACAATATGTCCCCTTGGGCTTGGGCTGTGTGACCTTTCTCCAGACCCAGCGCGGGATACTTTCTGCACCGGACTAATTTTTTTTTCATTAGACAACATTAAGCATGTATTTTCCCCTATTTTACACAGAGATATGTTAAGATCGCATAGTACAAAGTTGATATTCATTGGAGTCAGAATTTTGAAATGGAAAACTGTGGAGTAACAGGTTATCTGGTCCCCCTTTATTTTCGTATCAAGTCTATATAATCTCACGTGCGTCTTTAAACTGCAGAATACAAATATACGTCAGACTTTGCAGTTTCAGCCTTCAGGTGCCTTCTTTACCCCCCTCATCTACAAAGATTTCGTTCCCCTCTCATTCTCCACTAGATTTAAGTTATACTGATAATCAATTTAATTATCATAGAAATTTATTAGTAATTACTGCATAAGCCATTATATAAGTTGTTGGGTAACGCCAACATCCGACTGACGAGGGGGTTGCGGCGGTCCAGGTCGGAGTCATGGTCGAACATGACGTTTGCTTAATAGGCTTGGTTAAAAAATTAAGTTGCTGTCCTTTCTACCAGCTATTGCTTTTGACATGATAGTAAGTGTTTCACTATAACATAAGTATATACTTTTTACATTATTAGTCTATATATAGAACTAACATCGGCGTATTATAACAGTCCTCCTCTTTAGTATATAGTTTGGTCTGGGTACTTTGGTGGTTTTGAGTTCACTAGTTTCACGCAGTGTTGGCTTAGTGTCTACGTACTTTATAATAAAAAAAATTAATTACACATAAAATAAACTTTTTTTCATCTGACGATACTAATTGACAACGTTATTAAGAGATGTTTCAGCCACTGTCGAAATGAGTTTAAATTATATGCACAGCTTTGGAATTCAATTTTAGATTTCAGAAATTATTTGGATCCCAAGATTAAGATATATCTGAGGGCACTAATATAATAACCTCGCCGGGGCAAAAGATAATCAGAAAAGATATATAGTAAATAAAAAACAAATCTGGAATTAATTTTCTTCTGTTGATCTTGAGGTCTGTGTAGAAGGTTTTATTGGATGATATTAACAGAAATCATAAAAGTTCATCATTGATATAAGGTCCTCCTTGAATAATTAATTAAGCTGCAATATAATACCTTTTTTTAAATATAAAATAGGAGAAGCCACTACCAATTCTTCAGTGCGAAAATGACCCCTAGCCAACTGATGCTTCCATTCCATTCATTATTTAATTGAAGTATTATTGCTGATATTCATTCAATTGGCTTTAAATTATCATATCTTTGTTAGAATATCATCAGACCATCAATCACACTATCAAACAAAACCCCTTCTTATTATATTACCCTACGACCTACGTATACAATGATTTTCTCATATTATAATTAGAATTATGCCGTATTATTTTATGTGTATAAATCCGGGTGATGTAATCCAATGATCAGAAAAGAGGAAAGTTCAGAAAAAGAGATTGTGAGAAAGAGAATCAGACTTCCTTTTTACCATATAGTGGCATGGGCAGGAGTGGTAGCAATGAATATTGCTCAACTTTTCTCATTATTCGTAATTTACGTTGTTTCCCCGAAATTGGATAATAATTAAATTTATACGCGATTTTAAGGATACGTGGTTTGATTCGACACAGGTAGTAAAGAATATTAGATAAATGAATTAAAGACGAAATAAGCGATCAAACCAATTGTGATGTTATGGTCAAGCCTGAACTTAGATTGAACAGTGACCTCGTCCTCGATCGGACCATCGGTTCGATCTTGAACAAGAACTTTTACAGTAGCTAAAAGGCAGAAATAAACTTGTATTGCTTTGATTTGCGTGTTACAATGTGTCTTACAAAAGAAAAACTTCCCCTTTATATAGAAGGAGAGTTTCATCCCTTGTATAAGTCTAAAAAGGGTAAAAATCTTCTTTTTCCAGTAATTACTGATCCACAATCGACATTGAACGAGATCCGCGCTGTGACAGCCGGTTGAGTGCGAATATCACGGCCCTCTATCCGTCGTGTGTAACCGTTTTACCGTGTTTCCTGAGGTCTTAGAACTCATTCTTGGCACGGAGCGCGTTGCTTTACCGTACCCGATGACGAGCACACCGTTCTCTCTTCCTGGATCTCGATACGAAGGGTCTCTAACCTCGATCACAATCTCGTGCATCCGTACCCTTCCTCTGTTTTCTCATCGGGAAATCGGCCACATACATATTTGTTAATTTATTGTCATCTACCTAAATAAGTAACGAAAAATTAAAATAGGTCAAAATATTTGAGGGAGCATTAATTTTTTTTTTTAAAATTAGGTGCATATATATAACATAAAATTAGGTTTATTTGAACTTAGCAAAATTGAAACTACATTATAACTTTATTAGAATGTAAGTGACACGGGACGGAGCAATGTTTCTTAAAGCCAAAAGCAGTTGAGCAAGTTATTGTTTTTGGTCCAAATATTTATTGAGCATATATAATATGGTCTCCAAATACATGCATATATAAGTACAGAGAGCATGGCCTATGAAGTACTATTAAAAATTGACAACACAACAGAAAACAGATAAAGCACACATGAAAGTTTAAAATTTGAAATATGTACAAAACTGAAAAATAAAAAAGTTAAGTTGAGATTAAGAGAATGTTGCTACTAAAACAAGAAAACGTAGTGCTGCTATGAAACAATAATGAAGATTATGCAAGTTTGTCAATTTTGTCATTTGTTTGTTTACATAATCAACAGTAGAGTCTAAGATCCAATTGTACATAATATTGCATTTCAAATTGTGACATCCACTATTCTTTTTTAGTTTTCACTCGATGTTCGGTTTCCGCTTTGGGGCTTGACTAACATCATGTTTGGCCTTACTTCTAAAACCAGTTTATTTGAAAATTATTTTTCAAAAAAGTTTTTTTTGGTAAAAAACAATTTGTGTTTGGCTAATCAATTTGAAAAGCACGTTTAAACAACAATTAGTATTTGGCCAAGCTTTTAAAAGTACTTCTAAGTATATTTTTCTCAAAAATATTTTTCAAAAACGTGTTTTTGAGAGAAGCTACTTTTTCTGTTTTTCAAAAACTACTTCCGCTTCTACAAAAGCAATTTTTTTCTTCTAAAAGCTTGGCCAAACACCTTAATTTAAAAAAAATATATATATATTTTTGGCCGAAAAGAGGTACGGCCAAACAGGCTATAACTCGAATTAGAGTTGGACCCACTTTTATGGGTAAAGCTTTTCTACCAAAGACATCTTTATTTTCGAGTGTCAATATTGGATCAAACAATAGGGGGTCGTAGCACTGACCTCTTTTTTTTATTGATTCAATACAATAGGCGAAAAGATCGTACGGTTCCCTACTAACACAAGAACGTATTCTTTTATCTAAACTTCTTCCCTGTGCATTAGCTCCCCCCATCGTAGATGGTTCAGCCATGCCCGGTGCCACGAAATGATTGAGAACTGCGCGTTTCATCAAGTAAGAGAGAGGATCTTAGGCCGAACAGATCACCGGCTCCGAAGGCCTGCAATCGTAACTTTAGTTCCGGTGGTTCGCTGCTCGAACTCGATCGAAACTTTTAGTTAAAAATTTGATGGATAGTTACTATCCTATCACAACCTTTTGTGAAGTTCAGGGGTAATGGAGGTGAGAAACTTGAGCTCAGTGTGAGCTCTAATGGCGGAAGATAGCGGATCGTGCAAAGGAGAGAATGCACGAAATGAAGCTTCTAGATAGAGGAGCTGATTTTCATTACTACAACTCAAAAATAAAATAACACAGTTAATGTCCTATTTATAGAATCTAGACAAGTACCTAACATCAGCTAACTCACCTAATGTCTAATACAGGTATGAAAGAATAAAAGAATAAATACAATGCATTACAAGGTGTAGAAAATAATAATCTCAACATCCTCCCCCCCTCAAGTTGGAGGTGAGGAGCTCACAACCAACTTGCTAAGAAGTGTAGAATTCTTTAATAACTTGGTGAATATGTCAGCTAACTGATCATTAGTAGGAATATGGTGAAGGGAAATTAACCCTTCCTACAGCTGGTCTCTCACAAAGTGACAGTCTACTTCGATGTGTTTCGTACGTTCATGGAACACAGGATTCCGTGCTATGTGTAGGGCAGACTGACTATTACAGAATATGGGAATAGGCAAGGTTAATGGAACAGTGAGTTCACTGAGAAGTCTTGCCAACCATACAAGTTCACCAACAACCATTCTAGCTGATCTGTATTCAGCCTCTGCAGAAGATAGGGAAATGGTAGACTGCTTTTTAGACTTCCAACTAATAGGACTAGTACCAAGCAACACTATGTACCCACTAACTGATTTTCTGGACTGGGAACAAGTAGCCCAATCTGAGTCACAAAAAGCATTCACCCCATAGTCTGCATTATTGTTGAGGAAAATACCCAAGGATGGATCACCTTTTAAGTATCTTAAAACATGGTATGCTGCCTTCAAATGAGGTTCCCTGGGACTTTAAATGAATTGACTGAGATGTTGTACACTGTAGGCAATGTCTAGCCTAGTGTTAGTGAGGAAATTGAGTTTGCCAATCAACTTCCTGTAATAGGAAGGATCTGCCAGTGGAGCTCCTTCATCAGCTTGTAACTTCATAGAGGGGTCCAGAGGAGATGTCATAGGAGGGCAATCTATACACCCAAACTCTTTCAAAAGATCCATAGTGAATTTCCTTTGTGACATCAAAACCCCTTTCTCTATGTATTGAACTTCTGGTCCCAGAAAATAATGAAGTCTCCCTAGGTCTTTTATCTTAAAGGTATTATATAGAAAAGTTTTCAGGGATTCAATCTCTTGTAGATGGGTGCCAGTAACAAGAACATCATCTACATACACTGCTACAAACACTACTGAGCCTTCACTTTTCTTATAGAACAAAGAATAATCAAGCATTGAGCGAGTGTATCCCCTAGAACACAAAGCTTCAGTTAGTTTCTCATACCACTATCTACTTGCTTGTTTGAGTCCATACAGGGACTTGTTTAATTTGCACACCAAACCTAGTGACTCCACAACTAGGCCTGGTGGATTCTCCATGTATACCTCTTCATGGAGATCTCCATGAAGGAATGCATTATTAATATCTAATTGTAGAACCTGCCACCCCTTTTTGACTGCTGTTGCTATTAGAGCCCTTACAGTTGTCATTTTTACTACTGGTGAGAATGTTTCTGTGTAATCTATCCCAGCTTGTTGTGTATAGCCCTTAACTACTAATCTTGCCTTAAATCTTTCTACACTACCATCTGCCTTATGTTTGATTTTATACACCCATTTACACCCTATTGCCTTCTTTCCAATTGGAAGAGGAACTAAGTCCCAAGTTTTATTTGCATACAATGCTTGGAATTCTTGTTTCTTTGTTGCTTGCCAGGCAGGCTTCACAACAGCTTTCTCATATGAGCTAGGTTCACATTTATGTGAGGCAGTTCCCATCAAATGCCGACAGGTGGAATTTACAGCATTGGGTGAATTATCATGAGCCTTGGGTACAGAGGTATTGAAGGAAAAGGACTGTGTGCTTTGGCTATCATTTGGAGAGGTTGATTGGTTCTGATGAGTCTGCTGAAGTTCGGGAAGTACACACTCGTAGTCTTTAAGATAGGTAGGAATTTTCAGGGTTCTGGAGGGTCTACTCTGATTTAAGACTGAAGTGCCTCGATCCTGGATCATGACAGTTGGACTGTGAGGAGCATTAGGAGAAGCCTCTCTTGGACTGTCAGCAACAGGGAAAGTTCCTGATGTTTGGCTGCCCAAGGGTGACAGAGAAAGTCTGGAGTCATCATCAAGAAGGTTAGATTGAGGTGAAACCAAGTCTGATTCAGAAAAAGGCCACTCCTAGACAGGTTCCCCGGTGACACTTCATGGTGATTTTCATTCACTAAGTGTGGAATACTTCCTGTATCATTAGAAGGAAAGAGATCATCTGACAAATATGACTTCATTTGAGGAAATGAGGGGAAGACTTTACTTGACTCAGTGAATAGAACAAATGGGAACACATTCTCATGGAATACTACATCTCTTGAAATACTTATCTTCTTAGTGGCCAGATTTAGTACCTTATAGCCTTTTGTCCCAAAGGGATATCCCAAAAAAACATGGGGAGTAGATCTTGGTTCAAACTTATCTTTGTGTGTTTTGAGAGTGGTAGGAAAGCATAAACAACCAAAGCTTCTGAGATGGGAGTAACTTGGTTTCTTTTGGTACAGCAGTTCAAATGGACATTTGGTTTTGAGCGATGAAGAGGGTAGTCTGTTTATTAGATAAGTAGATGTCAGAATGCACTCTCCCCAATACTGCATGGGTAATTTTGATTGATACAAGAGTGCCCTGGTTGTTTCTAGCAGGTATTTACGTTTTCTTTCCACCACACCATTTTGTTGTGGTGTATATGGGCATGTTCTTTGATGTATAATACCCTTTGATTGGAAAAATAAGGTAGCTTCAAGGCTGGTGAACTCAAGACCATTGTCAGTTCTTATGGTCTTGATGTTAGTATTGAATTGTTTTTCTACCATGGCAAAAAAGGCCTTGATAGTGTGTAGGCATTGCTCTTACAGCTTAATAAGTGAGTCCATGTGGACCTGCTGTAATCATGTACAAGGGTGATGAAGTATTTGTATTTGTTATGTGTTTCAACATGATATGGACCCCACAAGTCAATGTGTAGCAATTCAAAAATTTTGGTAGTCAGTGTTGTTCTTTCTGGGAAAGGTAGCCTGGTTTGTCTTGCCATTGGACAAATAGGGCAAAGGAAAGGTTGTTTGGGTGCAAAGTTGACAGGTATAGAGGAAATCCCTTTCATTTTGACAAAAGGTACATGTCCTAATCTGTTATGCCACAAAAGATCAAGTAAATGTTCTGTAGTAGAGGAAGCACTAGACAAACAAGAGTCTCTTTTATTGCTTGAACTATTTACAGAATGATAATGAATGTGGAAGAGGACTACTTCTATTATTACTATGAGATGGGGTAACTATAGTGGGAGCAACAGGGATAGTAGAAACCAGTTTATTTGTGTTAGATAGTTGAGAAGAAGAAAAAGAACTAGATGTGTTGACCACAGAATGTACCTTATCTTTATTACTAGTAAAACATGGAATGAATGTACTAGAAGAATTAGAGGAGGTTGAACCAGTGTTACAGTTGCTTGAACAATGTAGATACAGTCCAGTCTTGGCTTTACCAATCTCCAGTGGCCTCTTCAATGAAGGGCCCTGTAGAAGAATACAAATGTACTTGGTGAATACTACAATACAGTCAAGATGAACTGTCAAAGAATGGACTAATATCAGATTGAACTTAAAACTGGGAACAAAAAGGACCTTCTTGAGACTGAATTTAGGACTTAGAACTACATCACCAATCAGTGTCACCTTAACCTTGTAACCATTTGGTAGGGTGACTAAGTATGGGTAAACTAAGGTTTTGAGATTGGTTAGGATTAATTTATTATA
This sequence comes from Nicotiana attenuata, assembly GCF_001879085.1. Lineage (NCBI taxonomy): Eukaryota > Viridiplantae > Streptophyta > Magnoliopsida > Solanales > Solanaceae > Nicotiana > Nicotiana attenuata. Next base: position 35,799 of record NW_017671278.1, on the reverse strand, counting down.
TTTCATATGATTTGTGGCTCCAGAATCAAGGATCCAAGAGTCAGCATTTGAACTAGAACTATCACACTAATGGTCACTAGAATCAAAGTGAGTAGAGCATGCTGAGATACCTGCAAAGTTCACAGCTCCTCCATTGATGGTATTGCTTGTGGATTTGTCTCCTCCTCCTTGAAAACTTTCCAGGATGTTGAGCAGTTGGCCATATTGTTCTTTAGTCAGACTATGCATATGTCGACTCTGTTCCTGATCCTGAGAACCATTTCCATCATCCTTCATTGTCGTACCTTCACTTGATGACCCAAACACATTTCCAGCAATTCTTCTTCCCTTATTGAACTTGGAATTCTGTGGGAATCCGTGAAGTTTGTAATACTTATCCTTAGTGTGTGTTGGCCTCTTGCAGTACTAACAGAATGGCCTAGGTCTATTATTGAGCTGATTCCCCTTATATCCACTGTAGGTGTTATTGTTTCCCTGTTGACTGTAGTTTGTTCTGAAGTTGCTATTTCCTGATCCACTTGCATTCAAGGCAGCAGAATCCATTGAAAAATTGTTACTTGGTTTGACTTCCCTTTGCTTCTCCTCTTGAATGAGAATGGAGAAGGCTTGGGCTATTGTTAGAAGAGGATTCATCATCAAAATACTTCCTCTTACGACAGTATACACTTCGTTAAGCCCCATCAGAAACTGAATTAACCTTCTATCCTGTTCAGCTTTATGCATGTTTTCTCTTGCTCCACAAGTGCATTTGCAAGCACATTTGGCATGTATGTTCAGCGTGTTAAGTTCCTCCCAAAGCTTCTTCATCTTTGTATAATATCAGTGTTATCCAAATTCCCTTGGCTCAGATCATTTATTTCCTTTTGGAGCTGATACAACTTAGCACCATTAGTTTGATCATATGTGTCCTCTAATTCTTGCCAAAGATCTTTAGCATCATTGACGTATTGCAATCTGTCCGTTAGGTCCTTAGACAACGAGTTTAAAATCCACGAAGTCACCATATCATTGCATCGCTCCCATTGGTCTAGGTTAACAGAATCAGGATTTGGTTTCTTATATTTTCCGGTGATGAACCCTAGTTTGTTTTTCGCTGAGAGTGCTCTGAGAATTCCTCTTCTCCATGATCTATAACCAGTTCCGTCAAAAGATACCGGAACTAGCATAGATCCAGCGCTTTCCGATGGATGCATGTACAATGGACTTGTTGAATCTAGGGTTGTTTTGTCCGTCACCGGGACTTCGTCTTCTCCGGCCATGATTTAGCTCAACTAGGATGAAATTGTTATCAGCGAAGATGAATTACTAGAATTAATCGACTAATTGATCGATTTCTACACAGAAGCCCTAATTCCCTAAAAACAAAGAAACAATGATCAATCTCTGATTTTGTGAGTAGAGAAATGAAAATTGTAAGAAGAAGAAGCTTTAGGTTGTTGCCTATGCTCTGATACCATGTGAAATTCAGAGGTAGTGGAGGTGAGAGACTTGAGCTCAGTGTGAGCTCTAATGGCGGAAGAGAGCGGATCGTGCAAAGGAGAGAAGGCACAAAATGAAGCTTCTAGAAAGAGGAGCTGATTTTTATTATTACAACTCAAAAATAAAATTACATAGTTAATATCCTATTTATAGAATCTAGACAAGTACCTAATATCAGCTAACTCACCTAATGTCTAATACAAGTATGAAAGAATAAAAGAATAAATACAATGCATTACAAGGTGTAGAAAACAATAATCCCAATACCTTTCATAGTACATCAACTACTTTGTTATCCTCTCTAAAGATCTGAGAAAATTATTATAAAGCCTTTGATCTCTTAATGTAATGAACTAACAATCACACCATAAAACAATTGTCCTAAGAAATATACATTCATTATAAACCTTTCGTTTCTCACTACTAGAAATTCGGCAAAAACTGACCAACTTTGGTCGGTAAAAAAACTGGCGAAAAACCAACCAAAGTTGGTCGGTTTTTCAAAATATTCTAATTTTAAATTATTTTTTTACGAAACCGACCAACGTTGGTCGGTTTTCTTTGGCGCAAAAATGCGAGAAACTATTTTTGAGTCCCGCAAAATTTATTCTTCAAGAAACCGACCAACTGTGATAGGTTTTTGCAATTAAAATAAATAAAAGTTAATATTAAAAAAAACCGACCAACTTTAGTCGGTAAATTCGGCCGGTCATTTTAAAAAACCGACCAACTTTGGTCGGTTATTTTTCGTGCGAAAATACAATTAAAGAGTATAAATAAATAAAAAAAGGCAATCTTTAAACAAAATGCACCAATGGTCTAGTGTAGAATAGTATCCTGCCACAGTACACACCCCGGTTCGATTCCCAGACGGTGAATCTTTTGATTACATAATTAAAATACCGACCAACTTAGCGTTTTTTTAGCTATATTTTTAATTATTTACGTACTAACGTTGTCGGTAATTCAGACACTTGTCGTATNTAAACGCAATCAAATACTGCCCAAGCGTATTTGATCGGTAATTGGCCATAGTCGACCAAAGTTGGTCGGTTTTTTTGATCGGTATTTCTAGTAGTGTCTCCTAATTAATCTGGAACGCATAAGCAGATAACAAAATAAAATAGTATTGATCAGAGGGAGTGTCGCGTGACCACAATCTTCCAAAGCAAAGCTGATCTAATTGATTACATAATATGGATTATCCTTAATTAATTATTGCATATGACAGCAAATTCTAGAAGAAAGCAACGTAACTTAGCATACTACTACTAGACTGCGGAAAATATCTAGCCTCACCCAATTATTGCACCAAATCAATAAACATCAATTAATTGAAGATTTCTCATGAAATAAGGAATAGAAACAACATGTACCCAAGAAGGAAAGAGGGCAAATGGATGTAAATAATAGAGTACAGTGAGGGGTATTAGAGAGAATAATATACTCTCTATATATGAGCTTTGGTATTATTAATCCCTTGTTTGGTAGTATTTGTCAATCTATGTATAACTAATACTTATTCAGTACTATCGTTATACACCCTATTCAGTATTATACATAACAAGCCATGACATTAGCAATATCATGATTTTTTTGGTTTCCCATCCGGTATCCGGTAGACACATTGGGGCCCGTCTAAATCTGTCCTGCATTGGGGAGTAAAGCGCTCCCTACCAAAGGCGACTCCATACCTAGAAACTCGAACCCGAAACCTCTGGCTAAAAATGAAGGAGTACTTACCACTTCACCACAATCCTTGTTAGTACAATATCATGATTTTTTAATACATAGATAAACATATATAAATACAGAATTGCCTTTTCAAAATCCTTAATACACTAAACCCAATATTACTAATCTGAGTACTATTAATACACCATATTTTATACTATTCTTATACGTCCTACCAAACTACCCTTGAGTAATAATTGGTTCCATGCAAAAAGATAAAAGTTGAGGAGAGGATAAACGGGGAGATAAAAGAGCACTGCGGCGAAATAGAAAAATTTGACCAAGCGTACCAAGAGTCGCCGACAAAATATCTGCAGCGTATTTAACTCACAAGGGGATGCCTCTCCATCCATAGTAAACACAGAATACAAATAAATATATTTTGTACCATCTATTGTCGCAAGTCTCAAAGCTTAAGCAACTTTTCTCTTCTTCCCCTTTCCGATAATAACAACACCTATGACCAACATATCATTTTTTAATTGATTTCTATCTATGATTATTTTGAGTAAATTTCACAATAATATATAACTATGGTTTTTTTCACCAAAATTTTATAACTAAATGTTATGACAGAAGAGTAATAAAATTTTCACTACCTAACTCAGAAAGTCACAATTGTCCGAAAATCCAACTTCTGAATTTTTTTTTACTTCATATTATTTATTCTTTTTATTGTTGACTAATAATTATTGAACCAATTAAAAGAGGACTAACTCGACCCAAAAACCATTTGCATAAATCAATCAAACAAATAATTAAAAGAGTTAATAAATTGAGAAGAATTTATCATGATATTACTTTCGATGCACTAAAAGTTAGTATTCCTTTCGTCCCAATTTATGTAGCGGTTTTGAATTTTGAGACTCAAACAGAATTTCTTTGCCACGATATTTACATACTTTTTAAATATTTTATATTATTAATTCTTGTACTTGAAGAAAGCAGGATTACAAACCTTCATGGTGCTATACATGTGCTAAATTTTTTTCATGATGTTAAACGTGTTTTATAAAATATTATTGGACAAGATACTGTAGGAAGAGTTGTACATGTTCTTGAATTTTGCAAGCTGCTACTGCAGTACTAAAAAACTAGGGCTAGAATATTTAAAAAACATGTGAAAAAATTGCGGCCAAAAAAAAATTCGTTTAACACTCAAAATTCGAATACCGTTATATAAATTGCAACGAGGAGAGTACTAGTTATCACTACATCGAAAATAATCTTGTAATAAATTCTTCCAAATTCATTGATCCTTTTAGTTGCTTGATTGATTGAAATAAGCAGATGGATTTTGGTAAAAAATTATTGCACATTATCAAATATCTTTGCAAATGAAGTTAACGGCAAAAATAAACAACACTTTTAAAGCTCTGCTCATCTCAATCAAATGCTCCGATGTGTTTTTAGCATGACATTAGTTGCTTGACATTTTCCCATTGGAGGAAGTTCACCGAAATATGGGGAGAATGGCTTCTTTCCATTTACAAGCCTACAGGCTGAATTTTTGGGGCCCAATTGGCTGTCGACCCAATAGGTTGCCTCGTTTGCAGAAATTCGGACAGAAAATTACACGGGAAACTACCAGCTATGTCCATTTATAAGTAACCTATTACAAAAATTAGCCAATTTATTTATTAATATTAGCCAATATTACAAATATTATCCAATCAACTATGTGTATCCAAAAAAGGTCAATTTTTTGCTTTCTTTTGGGTGTGTGTTATTAGAATAGATTGGGTACACCTTAGGGAGCATGAACCTCAATTTTGGGATGATTTGATGGAGTTTTAAAGTGGGGAATTGAAAATTCGAAGTAGAAGATGAATATGAAAAAAATGATATGTGTATCACACTGCGTATCATTTGTGTATCACATATGTATCGTATTTGTATCAAATGTGTATCACATGTATATCCATGTATACCTGTCTGTGGGATACATGCGTGATACATGTTTGATACATGTGTCACAGAAGAATTTTTTGAACTCGATTTTAACTATGAATTTTGATACCAAATCAGTCCAAATTACCTCCAATCGTCCTCAAATTTTGTATAGTGACTCACCTATATGTTTTCAATGAATTTCAACAATACCCATTTGTAAAAGGTCCTCCTTTCATAGATTTTTTTGAATCTTTTGTGTGTGTGTGTGTGTGTGTATATATATATATATATATATATATATATATATATATATTGTATTTTTTATCATCTTGTTTGCTACCTCATCCTTGAAATTTTCTTTTCATCTTGCATCTAATGTTGCTGATCACGCTTAAAAATATGGAAGGAAATCTTTGCATGTGATTTTTGGAGAGAAAGAACTTTATTTATTTCGATTTTTAGTTTTTATATGTGCTTGGCTAGTTTTGGTAAGTCTATGATTAATTGCTAGAGATTGGTAAGTTGAGACTTATTTGGGACATTTCTGTAAGATTCCCAAATTACACCCAATGACCTTGAACCTTGATAGTCTTGTTTTCTTTACGCCTGCTTTCCCCATAGGCAAACCTTTAGCGAGGCAATACTTATTAAACTTAAAGTTCTAGGAATTTTTACCTCCTATAGCAAAGGTTAACACCTTATTTATTTTAAATAAATACCATTTAAAAAATTATATTCTATAGATAACCTTTAATGTTTATAGCAAAATATCTAATTTTGGTTACCTCCTACCCCCAAGCCACTAAATATGCTATTCAGTTACACTATTTTCTTTCTCTCTCTACTTTGATACATGCCATTCTCTTCCCCCACACGATGCTCAATCTCAAAATTCCTCTCACCCACATCACCTACCATTAGTCACAAACGGTGATTTTGCCTGGTATACCACGAAGACTTCCAGCTAGTGAGCAGCCTCCTAGCCCATCAGGCAATCCGACAAGACAAGCCAGACTATTTCGATTTGCTGAACCCTAAACCCTTCCGTTGCAATTACAACTGCAGAAGAAATCCTTACGTCTCCATGTTCGCATAGCTATGGCGAAGAACAGAAAAAAGAATAAGAAAAATGGTCGTGCGGCTATGGATGTCTCCTCTGACAAGACGGTCACGGGTCCCCAAGCAGTGTTAGTAATTTCTGCAACCGAAATTGAATCCAAAGGAGATGAAGCCTCCGATCGACGGCGGCGTGGGAACAGTGAGATTCAGTGTTTTGCTCGACGGCGGATCCGTCGGAAATTAGGGTTTGTTCTTGAATAAACGACGGAGTTTGAGCTGAGCAACTTGATTTTCTGTTAATATATTTCAATGTTTTTTCAACGTATCACGCTGTATTTTCATGTATTCATTGTCTTTTTTTCATTGTAATTCAATGTATCTCGTTGTATTCCATGTATTTCATTGTATTCACTATCTTTTTTTTCATTGTATTTCAATGTATCCCTTTGTATTCTATGTATTTCATTGTATTCACTGTCTCGCTATATGCCATGAATGTATTCATATATTTTTTTAATTAATATAATTTATGTATTCAGATGTATTATATAATTTCTCTGAAGATTGCTATATTTTTGGGGTATTTGCGGTTGAGAATCTTTTTTATAACTGAAAAATACAAAAAATGTTTGTTATAATTGAGTTTGTTGAGTTATATTAGGAGTCTATTATGTTAATTGATTCACTTTTCGTTTAAAAATAGTGTAATCCCCTGTTTCACGACGTGAATACAGTCGAATACAATAATCTGTCCAGTTGCAATCTCATGTTTCACGCCATGAATACAGTCGAATACACTCGAATACAACAACTGATTAGCTGGACTTCCCTGATTCACGCCTATTTTTGCTATGAATACAGTAGCTTAAATACATCTAATACATCTTATAACAACAGAAAACATATTTACAATCCGTAATATAGCAAATGGTATCTATAGATAGCTAATTACCACTAAAAGATAGTGTTTTATGAAAATTTCTCAAAGTTCTACCCATAGAACAAGATCAAAAGTGTCATGTTTGTGCAAATCACCCAAATTTGAGCACATGAGATGCAAGGCCCATTTAAGCAGTGAGCCCACAGAAAACAGGAACATGATGATTCGCTTAGGGAAAAGAAATGGCAAAAAAGAGCGTCGACAGCAGGATTCGAACCTGCGCAGGCAAAGCCCAACAGATTTCGAGTCTGTCTCCTTAACCACTCGGACATATCGACAACTCTGTGGTAAATGCTCACTATTCGTAATTAATTATAATTACCATCAAGTTCTCAGCTGTTGAGATAGGATCTCATTTTACCTATTTATGACTATCTCAATAGTTTCCAGAATTAAATTAGTCTGCCAAGAACGAGGACAGCTTGATATATAACTGAGTAGCTGTACTCTATGCTTCTGGACTTTACGTCTGTTCAATCCCCAAGTAATCTCAACACTTAATTTGTAAAGAAACTAAAGGACACAATGGTTATATAATTTTGCTAAAATACTGACTCAAGATGTTGTACCTTTTGTATAGACAAATTACATGGATGTATATAGGCCATATTCTATCTAAACTCAACCAATTAATATATAGTTTAATAGATTACATGGATCATCTCTCTCAATCCCAAACGAGTTGGGATCGGCTATATATGTCAATTTGTTATACTATTTTGTACAGCTAGCTAGAGAACCTTAATTATCATATTTGTAGAACTGATTTTACAATAGGATTCACAAACTTCTACATGGTAGTAATTACAATATTACAAATAGCCGGGTGAAAACCAGCATGGTGATGTAATTTCTGAACTTATATGGTTGATATCTTGGAATTAGTTGTCGTCATGAAATCAACGGGCTTAGTTTTCTTACCCTTTTGAATGACATTGATATAAGCATTGCAAGATTGGGCTGTAGCCACCTGTAAGTGTTCCAAAAGGAAGTTTTACATAAGTATACTTAATTTTAAACTTATTTATCTCCCTTGTAGAAGTTCCTTCTTAATTACATTAGCATATCTATATTTACAATTTGCATACAAATTCGTAATAACAGAGCATCCATTCTCCAAGTCTGTCATCCGATTACTTCCCAGCCCGCAACTTTTCTTTCCCTTTTCAACTCAATTTCAAAACTCATTCCTTTCTCTTTTTGATAATCACCTCTTTCTCTCTTTAAATTCAACACAATTTATAGACAAGTTTCGAATTCTAAAGCAGTGACAACTATTGACAATCATTAAAAAGTTTTGAAACTTTGAATCGGAAATTAGATTCTACAAATTTATTAGTTTATTTAAATTGGATGTTATTAAAATAATTGGGAATATCTTTTAGAGTTTATATGTCACGTCCTTAGTCGTTAGCTAAGTACACGTGCGACACTTGACAACTCGCTCACGATCTTGCACAACTTGCTCGCGTTCTTGCTATGCCAAGTCAGCCTTACTACACTCAAGATCGCTAAGAGAATGGTAGAAAGAACACAGGAAAAATGCTAAAGGAAGCTTTTGTATTAGAGAGAACTTGAATTGTTTGCTTGATGAATTACAAATGAATGCCCCCCTATTTATACTAATCACCTAGGGGCTAGTGTGTAAATAATAATTGTTCCACAAGTCCTTAATATTTACAAGATAAGGGCTTTTTCTAGAATTCTCTACAAGCCTAGAAGATTCCAAGGACTTTCCTAGCAAATCCACAAGGATCTAGGTTCTTCCTAAGGAAATGTCCATACATCTCTAGAATCTTCTCAAAAATGCGAGCCTTCTTCTTATGTAAGCTTCCACATGACATTAATATATGCCAAATGGTGCCTATGTGGCATGATGACGTGGCGGGTCATCACACTCTCTCCTACCTAATATTGCGACGACCGCGGCGCAATGCTGCTGCATAAACTCTCGGATCTTATCTTTGAATTGCCATAAGTCTTCATATCGTTCCCATGTGGCCTCTTCCGGTGATTGCCCTTTCAAATGGACGAGGAACATAGCGGTGGCTCTTGCCCTTGTTTTCGCCTGGCCTAGTAATCCCTAATAGCCTCAATCTCCAGATCATGCGAGGCGGTGATTGTCATAGGCGCTCAACTTGATTGACCCCTACTCGGATCATCTTTATCTTCATGATATGGCTTAAGCATGCTGGCATGGAAGACAGGGTAGATCTTAAGATACGATGGCATGTCAAGCTTGTATGAGATCTTGCCTACCTTGGCGACGATCTTAAATGGCCCCTCATATTTGCGAATCAGATTCTGATGCATGCCCCGTAGTGCCTTGAACTGTCTTGGGTTAAACTTTACCATGACCATGTCCCTAACTCTATAGTCCGTGGGATGGCGCTTACGGTCTGCAAACTTCTTCATCTTCTTAGTTGCCCTATCCAAGTAGGACTTAGCAGTGTCAAGCTGCTCCTCTCATCCTTTGGCCATATAATAAGCCCCCAAACTCTTTCCCTCGAACGCAGTTGGTAATGAATGTGGAGTTTATGGTTGTTGGCCTGTGGCTAGCTTAAATGGTGTCCGCCCCATGGACTCACTCCGCTGCAAGTTATAAGAGAATTGGGCGATGTCTAGGAGCCTTGCCCAATCTTTCTGATGCGCGCTTACATAATGCCTCAAGTAGCATTCTAGTAAGGCATTGACCCGTTCCGTTTGTCCATCTGTCTGTGGGTGGAAACTAGTGGAAAATTGTAGTTCCGTGCCAAGTATGTCGAATAACTCTCTCCAAAAGTTTCTTGTAAAACGGGGGTCTCGATCACTGATAATATGCCTTGGTAAGCCCCAATACTTCACCACGTTCTTAAAGAATAGCTTGGCGGCTTCCTTGGCAGTGCAACCTGGTGAGGCGGGCATGAAGGTGGCATAATTAGAAAATCTATCCACGACCACCATAATAGTACCGTAACCATCGAACTTCGATAGACAAGTGATAAAGTCCATAGTGACGCTCTCCCATGGACGCTCTGCAACCTGGCAGTGGCTCCAAAAGTCCTCCGGGTTGTTGTTGTTCAACCTTGTCCTGTTGACAAACAAGATAAGTCTACACATAGCACTCTATGTCATCTCGCATGCGTGGCCAATAGTAGACTGACTCACCAAGGCCCTAGTGCGACATTGACCTGGATGACCAGCCCATATTGTGTCATGACTCTCCCTTATGATTCGTCGTCTAATGTCTCCAAACTTAGGCACGTAGACCCGCCGACCTGTGGTAAGTCGCCGTCTTCTATCCAAAACCATCACGTCTTGCCTTTGTTGGCTAACTCGATAAGCTGTTTGGCTGCTGGATCATGCTGCATGCCTTCTTTTATAGCCTCCCGAATGTCCCATCTTGCTGAAGTGATTGCAGCAAGCTTGGATTTCCGGCTCAAGGCATCGGCTACAACGTTACCTTTGCCTGGCTTATACTCCAGCGCATAATCAAATTCGGCCAAGAAATCTTGCCACCTGCCTGATTTGGTGTGAGCTTCTTCTGCGTCTGAAAGTAGCTAGTAGCCACATTGTCAGTCTTGACCATGAACCTCGACCCGAGCAGATAATGTCGCCATGTACGAAGGCAATGCATAATGACAGTTATTTCCTTCTCTTGCACCGAGTAACGCCGCTCCGTCTCATTTAACTTGCTGCTCTCAAATGCTATAGGATGCTTATCCTGCATCAGGACACCCTCAATGGCGAAGTCTGAGGCATCTGTGTGCACCTCAAATGTCTTGACAAAGTCAGGTAACGCCAAGACTGGCTCCTCTGTTATAGTTGCCTTAAGGTCTTCAAACGCCTTTTGACAATGCTCCACCCAGACCCATGGCTTGTTCTTCTTCAGTAGCTTTGTCAATGGTGCGGCCTTTGCTGAGTAGCCACTGATGAACCGATGATAGTAGTTAACAAGGCCAAGGAAGGATCTCAGCTCTGTTACCTTTGTAGGTGCCTCCCACTCCTGGATAGCACGTACCTTAGCCTCGTCCATGCGTAGCTCACCATTGCTAATGACATGGCCCAAGAAGTGCACCTTTGATTGTGCGAACTCACATTTCTCCCTCTTGATGTATAGCTCGTTCTCTCGCAAGACTTGGAAAACCTTCCTTAGGTGCTCCATGTGCTCCTCCAAGGTGTTTCTATAAATGACTATGTCGTCTAGGTAGACTACCACGAACTGATCAAGGTAGGGATAGAAAATCTTGTTCATAAGGGTGCAAAATGTGGCCGGTGCATTGGTTAATCAGAAGGGCATCACCAACCACTTAAAGGCTCCATATTTCGTCACACATGCTGTCTTTGGCTCATCCCCTTCCGCAATGCAAACCTGGTAGTAGCCCTTTCGAAGATCCACCTTGGTAAAGTACTTGGCTTGCCCCAAGTCTATCGAACAAGTCGGCAATGAGCGGGATTGGGTACTTATTCTTTACTGTGACCTTATTAAGTGCTCGGTAGTCTATGCATAAATGCAACGATCCATCCTTCTTCTTCTGGAACAATACTGGTGCGCCAAAAGGTGCCTTTAATGGGTGAATGTGACCAGCATCTAGCAGCTCTTTCAATTGTTTCCTGAGCTCCTCTAGCTCGGGCGGTGCCATACGATATGGGGCAAATGCGGGTGGCTTAGCCCCCGGATCCAACTCAATCTTGTGATCCATCTCTCGCCTAGGCGGCAGGTGCTTAGGCAACTCCTCGGGCATGACATCTTTGTTTTCCTCAAGAAACTTCTCTATGCAAGGTGGCAGTGTCTCTTGAAAACTCTTGTCTTCCTCTAGATTTGCAATGGTTGCCACGAACGTCGGCTCCCCCTTCTTGATCCCCTTGACAGTCTGCATAGCCGAGAGTTGTGCTTGGATCTGTCCGTGTGGCATAGTCACTGTAGGTACCATGCAAGCTCCTTCTCGCTCTATAACCAAGAGACGTTGGAGGTAGGGGTCGATCAAAGTATGACAATGTCTCAAGAACTCTTGCCCCAGTATGATGTCAAAGATATTCATAGCGGTTACGGTAAAGTTTGTCATACCTTTCCAAGCTCCCAATTTGACACCAACTCCATTAGCTACCCCACGAGCATTTTGTACCTCGGCATTCACGGTCTTGACGCGAGAGTTGGTTGGAGCAAGCTTCAATTCTAATCTCTTTGCGGCACCCTCAGTCACGAAATTATGAGTTGCTCCAGTATCCACCATTGCACGAGCGGGCTTGTTGTTGATGGTGAGATCCACGTACTGATTTCCATTCTCGGTAGGTTGGATAGCTTGCTTCGTGACAGCACCACATAATCCGATCATACCCAACTATGCGGTTCCCGGACTCTCTCCTTGTGGCTGCTCCTTCCGTTCACGGACCATGGCACTGAGGCTCTTGAGGCCAGGACAATTCCTGAAGCCGTGTGGCCCTCCACATATATAGCATCCCTTCTTCTCGGCCTGCTCCTTCTTCTCGGCGTAGCCCTGACGGCCACTCGACTTCTTGGAATCTTTAGTCTTCGAGTATTGTTGTTGTACCTCCTTGCCTTTGCCACGGTCTCCCCCACCTTTGACATTGCTAACATTTAACTCCTTGCCTTTGCCTTTGTGCTTGTCATGCCTGAAATCCATCAATGATTCAGCCTCCATTATGGCTTGGTCTATATCCGCGACTTGCCGATGTTGTAACTCCTGTTTAGCCCAATTTTGCAACCCGTCCATGAAGTGGAACAACAAGTCATCATTGGTCAGGTTGGGAATTTGAAGCATAAGGGTAGTGAACTGCTTGACATAGTCACGTATGCTCCCTGTTTGCTTCAACTCCCTGAGCTTGTGCCTTGCCTCGTACAAGACATTGTTTGGAAAGAACCGTCGCTTGAACTCAGCTTTGAACTGATCCCACGTACTAATAGTACATAGACCTTTATCCACGTCAGCCATCTTCCTTCTCCACCATAGCATGGCAGTCTCTGAGAGGTACAACACGGTAGTGTTGCTCCTGGCCTCGTCGTCCCTCACTATTTCGTGCCTAAAGTAGTTCTCCAAGTGCCAAATGAAGTTTTCCACTTCTTGTGCATCACGAACACCTTTGAACACCGGGGTTTGGAGCCT
>NW_017671278.1:14717-22570 GCF_001879085.1 Nicotiana attenuata | reverse complement strand
ACCTTTGACACCGGGGGTTTGGGAGCCTCGATCTTGGCCTCCCTCATCACTACAACATTGCTAGCTGCCTCGGTCACGCCAGCATTGACATGCTCTTCGAGTGACTCTATCTTTGCCTTCATAGCATCGATAGTTCTCAAAGCCTCCATGAGTCTGCACTCTAAGGCAGTGATGGTTTGCCTTAGTTCCATCTCGGTCTGTGTACATCCCTCCAAGTCATTTCGGATACTCTCAATCTCTTCAAGAGTATGCCCCTCAAGAACGCTAAGGGTGCCTTCCATCATCCCCAAGCGTTGGTCAAAGATCTCCACGGCGTCCATCCCCGCGTTCATCTTCATCACCCGCTCTTTGTCGAGCGAGACGTCCTCAGGCAGGACCTCCACTTCATCCTCGGTCGCCTCAGTGGCAGATGGTTCTTGGGATGTAAGCCCTTCGTTTGACACAACCTCGGTTGGCACCTCCTGGCTCTTGTTGGTGGCATTCCTCTTTTTGTCACGTCCGCTCTTGCCAGCAACATCCTGGATGACGTTGGCTTGGGTGTTGGCAGCGTTAATTTCTCCGTCGTTCGCCATTCCCTTAGTTGGAACCTTCGCTCTGATACCACGTTGTCACGTCCTTAGTCGTTAGCTAAGTACACGTGCGGCACTTGACAGCTCGCTTACAATCTTGCACAACTTGCTCGCGTTCTTGCTATGCCAAGTCAGCCTTACTGCACTCAAGATCGCTAAGAGAATGGTAGAAAGAACACAGGAGAATTGTTAAAGGAAGCTTTGTATTAGAGAGAACTTGAATTGTTTGCTTGATGAATTACAAATGAATGCCCCTATTTATACTAATCACCTAGGGGCTAGTGTGTAAATAATAATTGTTCCACAAGTCCTTAATATTTACAAGATAAGGGCTTTCTCTAGAATTCTCTACAAGCCTAGAAGATTCCAAGGACTTTCCTAGCAAATCCATAAGGATCTAGGTTCTTCCTAAGGAAATGTCCATACATCTCTAGAATCTTCTCAAAAATTCTAGCCTTCTTCTTATGTAAGCTTCCACATGACATTAATATATGCCAAATGGTGCCTATGTGTCATGATGACGTGGCGGGTCATCACATTATATCTTAATTTTGAGAGGGTTTGGTGAAGATTAGAGTTGATTTTGGTTGGATTTTTATATTGAATCTCGAAGAGGAAAAAAAATAATGATATACAAATAAGTTGTATGCTATTTGTATATCTAATGTTTACATTAAAACTGTTAGGGTAAAATCGGTTCATATTAAATACTCGTATAATAAAGCGATACGTGGAACAAGAGATAGATGAAAAGTGAGACAGGTGAAAACCAAGACCGGGTGCAGCAGTCTCGGTTGGCACCGGGAATCACCCGAAGAGAATGTTGCTCATGGAGACAAATAAATGCCTGCCACCCGATAGCATTCAATGAAAAATATTCTGCAATATTATACACATAGTTCATTAGAGAGAATATGACATTCATAGACTGTTGTTATACATTCTTCAATGGCCTCTATTGTCACGCCCCGAGTCTGGGCCTAGACGTAACACGGCACTCGGTGCCTGACTACATGTGATCGAGCAAACCAACTGGCTGGCTGAATCAACATGTGATATCATAACATACTAAATGCGGAAGATAAACTAACACATGCTGATATACTGAAAGTCTAAATGATATAAATTAAATGCAGAAACACTAATATAGGCCTGAAATATATATGTAGCAACATTGCTTAACCTTAAATGCCTGTGACTCTGTCTAACTGTTACTCTAGTCTATGAAGCCTCTAATGAAGTACTGAAAACACAGACTGTCTGAAAATACTGAAGACTGTAAGGTAATTATAATGCCCCGAAAGGACCGGGGATCACCAAATAGCTGGTACGAGAATCCTAGCTCTCTGAATCGTCAACCTGTAAATCATTACCTGCATCGTGAGATGCAAGTCCCGGGAAAAAGGGACGTCTTACATTTGAATTGCACTGGTATGTAAAGCAACTGAAAGAAAGAATTATAATTGTTAAAACTGAAACTGAGCTGATAACTGAGAATTGATAATTGATACCTGAAATGATAACTATCAAAACTGAACCGAAATGATAACTGATAACTGATAACTGAAATGATAATTAATAACTGAACTAAACAAAGGAAGTAAGGATATGAATACCCCCTCTTCTGAATGATGAACCACTTGTTTATCTGAATAAATAAACTGCAGCCTCATGCCCAATATATATATATATGCACAAACTGCGGCCTCGGGCCCAATTATACGTATACATAACTGCAGCCTCAGGCCCAAAGATGCATAAAGCATAAACTACGGCCTCAGTACTGAAATACTGAATCATATTGAGTTACATGATACTCGAATGCTAAATAGAACTAACTGAGACATGTATTCATGAAATGATTATGAAAACTGAAACTTCAACTGTTTATGACATGCTGAGTAATTTAGACTGAGACTCATGGGCATCAAACCCAAGTCTATATTGATTACGCAATGATTTCACAAAGTTCAGAATGACACTCATGAACGAGTTACGAAGCTGGAGAATAGAAGTTCTGCAACTATTCAAGGAACTAGGCTTAACTATTCAGAGGCAATTAGTAACGTCATAAAAGAAACGTAGTGTAGGGAGAATCATTAACATTCCCAAACATAGAGAGTTAGCCTCACATACCTTAACTTCCTGCTCTTGAGCATAATACAACATTCACCAACCCTTTCAACTTTAATCTATATCAATACAAGTCAAAGGGATTCCATATTAGCAATAATACTTAGTCCCTTAGCCATTTTATCAAACACTTGGTGAGTATAAAGCTTCATAGCCCTCATTAATGGTGTTTCTTCACCCGAAAACCCATTCTCTTGCTCCTAGATAAATATTGAAACCTCAAATTTCTATAATCAATATCATTTTATCACCCATAAGGTAAACAATAACCTTAACCAATAATCAACAATCAACAACCCAAACCTATAACCGTTCATGCTTTTCTATCAAACCCATCAACTCATATCTCATGGACTAGAGTCTATAATCATTAATCCAATGCTAGAATCAAATAGAGGGTGAAGACATTACCTTTTTGAATTTCAATCCCCCTGAATTCGGGTTCTAGGGTTCCTTCTCTCAACAATGATGTCCCAATCGAATATCTAATGATACGGAGGGTTTACCCATGTTAATAAGATGTTGGAAAATTGAAATTAACTTAGAATCACCATTAGAACTTACCTTGGATGGTGGAAGGACCCTAAATGAGTTAGGTTTTTGAGAGCTCCCCTTTCTAGAGCAAGTTTTTGTGTTTTGGGGGTGTGGGGGATGAAGTAGGCTTTAAAATGACCCCCCAAGTGCGGCCCCCCACGCACCTGAAGGCCTGATGACGAGTGTCTAACGCATATATAATTCTGACTCGTGCTCTGTCAAATTATAGTATAAAAAGATGTCGAACCCACAGAGATTGGTTTATCTATTCTACGGATATTTCTTGTTTTAATTACTATTTGAGAAAATCAGAAAGAGGTGAGTTGTGAATTAACTAACAAAAAATGCACGAATGGAGTTAAAATTTTGTTTTTCACAAATATAATAAAAAGGTGTTGGAATCCTGACTTCACTTAATATTTTTATTATATAGTAGATACATTTATCCTTCAACTTCTATTTCTCATAAATGTATAAATGCCTCTCACGATTACATTTATACATTATTACTATAGTTGAACAATTAAATGCACTCCTCTCGGTTATACAAATTAATCATTAAAATGGTAATATAGAAGAACCAGAAATATGTACTTGAACTAAAGCATGCTCTTTTTTAGTAAGTCTCTTTCGGTTACCCTACTTGTTATAACTGATTACTACAATATTCGCCTTTTTCGATTACAAATAAGTGTAGAATCAATTTTAACATATATGAGCTAGATGTCATTAAATATAGGTTAACATCTATCAATACCAAAATTAACTATTACTTCTTCTGCCTCTTTCGATTACAGAATTAGTAAGAAGTTAATATGTAGTACGAAATAGATAGATGTTAACAAATTAAATAACACCCAACTATAAAGCAGATAAAATTTAAATAAAAAGCTTCAACTCAAGCATGTGAAATTGAAGAATAATATCTACTATTATATATATATATTAAGATCCGTCATTTTTCCAACACAAGAAAAGTTACTCCATATTAGAGCCAATACCGACAGCGGACATAATCTTGCCCATTAAATAAGAAAATAGAAAGAAATATTCAAGAGAATAATTTCTCCTATTTAATTAAAAACAGGAGCTAGAGTAATTTCCAATACTACAATTTATTCAGAACAAGAAATGATAGCGCAATAATAAGCCATCTCGTGGCATAATCAACTGGCTCTCGGCCTCTTATCAATCACAAGCCACCTCGTGGGATAACAAATCTGGTCCTCAGCCTCTCACATATAACAATCTGTATCACATGCTGCGGCGCACAGCCCGATCCCATAGTATCCTCACAACACAGGCCCTCGGCCTTACTCAGTCAGAATCTCACAAGCCACACNGCCTTGTTATGCTTGGTTATGAGCTTCTGTTGTAAGTTAGTTATGGATCGGTTATAGTTTGTTGTAGCCGGTTGTGAGTCGGTTATCCTTTGCATGGTAGATCACGTTTATACAATCTTTCTTTGGATAATTCAGTATTTGAACTTTTCTTGTCTGATATCTCCTTCATTGATGAACTATGAATTTTCTTATTAAATTATGATATTTTCTGCAAAGAAAATTAAAATATTAGTATCTAAAAATCAAATGGCAGCTTAATTTATACATGAAATTTTGTTTTATCAAATTCTCCCACACTTAAATATTTGCTCGTCCTCGAGCAAATAAAATAACTAAACATATCAGCTAAACAATTTAACCAAAATCATGAGACCTTTCGCCAAAGAAAAAGTAACTAAGACCAATTAACAAGTTCATACAACTTTTAACCGTACTCATATTCACCTATTGAGAACTGAAATCATTATATTTCCTAATCCCTAGTGTGTCTCACCAAATGAAGAGAGATGCACATATATCACACAATATATAGATGTAGAACAAAGAAGGGCATAGATAGAAAAATTCACTCATTCTCAAAAAAGAAGTAACTCAAGCTACTGGTAATTGCCATATGCTTGACTATCATGTGGTTCTCCACTAATGTAGGAGTCTTTGAGTCGAGATCATATAGGACTTTTGCAAGGTTGTAATGTAGGTTTAGGGATAGGTATGATACATATGGATAACAGTGACTTAAATTCCCTATGGGCACTATACTTTATTTTATCACTTAAGCACAATTGTCTTTGCTCTGATTTAAACAATAACCTCTATTTTGTTTCATCCCTTTCACATTTTTTTTGACGGAGAGGCCGACATTTCTTTGTTGCTATCCTCTCCCTTCGTCTTTTTTTTTTTTTAAGAATTTCAGAAGCGACTATCTTTTCAGTTCTCATGGCAACATCTCAAAAGATTGACAACCTCAAATAATTATTCTTTCACCAATTATTTTCACAATTACACCTCACGACTATACTTTTACATTCAGATCAACTCTTAAAGTGCCCAAAACGGAATGGGGGGGACAAAGAACAAGTCATAACAACAAACAGGCTAAGGGTTAAAGCTTGGTGATCAACAAAATAAGAGATCATTTATTTAGGCTCAACCGGGCTAACTAGGATAAAAATCATTAAGGTAGGTCAATTTAGGTTATGGCTCAACAAAGAAGGTCTACGTTCATTCTTAACACAAAGATCTACCTAGAATTTCGCCTCAATCCACATTCAAGGCAAGTTCTAGATTTCCAGATAAGCAGGAGAACTAGACAATATAAGCTAACAACACAATACACTTGGGCTAACGAAAACTATGATTTCAATCACCAATAAGTAAGTATGAGCATAGAAAAGTGATCATAAAACCCGTGAACGGTACTTAATCTGTCACGACCCGAATTTTCCACCCTCAAGAGTCGTGATGGCGCCTACTAGTGAAAGCTAGGCAAGCCAATTATTTCAACTATTTACCTTTTTCTCATTTTTAATCCTTTAACAGTTATGAATCAACATCATATAATCAGCGGAATTAAATAAGCGGAAGAACAAATTATAACCATCAAAATATTACCAATACAATTCCTTAAACATAGACTACCCAGAACTGGTGTCACAATTTCACACACTGTCTAAGAATACTACGAATAAGGGTCCGAAAGATAAATACAACGCTGTCTTTGAAATACATAAAAGAAACAGAAAGAAGGGATAGAAGGAGACGCCAAGGCCTGCGGACGCCTGCAGGACTGCCTCGGGTCTCCGAATGGACTGAAGGCAGCGACCCAAAGCTAAGGTCCGTATGCTCCAGTACCGGGATCTGCACAAAAGAGTGCAGAGTGTAGTATCAGCACAACCGACCCCATGTGCTGGTAAGTGCCTAGCCTAACCTCGGCGAAGTAGTGACGAGGCTAGGACCAGACTACCAAATAAACCTGTGCAGTTAAATCATATACAACGGAAAAATAAAGGTAAAACTTTACAATTAAAGACAGGAAGGGGAAATCATGCTGCGGGGAACAACAAATTTCAACAGAAAGCCAACAGTTGAATGTAGAGAAACCATAACTCAGTTGTCAATGAAAATCAGGAAATCAAAGACAAGTGCACGGCATCACCCTTCTTGCTTTTACTCTCGTCCTCACCATAAAATCAATATAATCGGCACGGCATTACCCTTCGTGCTTTAACACTCTCTCACAAATATCATGCACGGCATCACCCTTCGTGCTTTACACTCTTCCTCACCCAAGTAACAATCACAAAGCAATTTGGGCAAGGGAATCAATAACATTGCAATAAAATCAAGTAACGACAGAAATCAGTAAATGGACGTTAAGAACACCATAATTCAATTATCAGCAGAATCAGGAAAATCAAGGACAAGTGCACGGCATCACCCTTCGTGATTTTACTCTCGTCCTCACCATAAGAATCAACATAATCGGCACGGCATCACCCTTCGTGCTTTAACACTCTCTCACGAATATCATGCACAACATCACCCTTCGTGCTTTACACTCTTCCTCACCCAAGTAACAATCACAAAGCAATAAGGGCAAGGAAATGAATAGAATCACAATAAAATCCCGGCAAGGGAACAATAGTACAACAATCATATCCCGGGAAGGGAAACAATATCAAAGTAATAACATCCCGGCAAGGGAAATAACATTAAAAGCAACAACATCCCGGCAAGGGAGATAATATTAAAAGCAACAACATCCCGGCAAGGGAGACAATATCATAAACCTCTTCTCTTTTCCACATTTACTTCACAACTTGAGCCAACACTTTATATCGTTCAATTGCCAATAATACTTCTACAATCATTTTACAACGTGAGCCAACGCTCTTCAATGTTCAATTACCAATATTACTTCCACAAGCCTCGTTCAACAATGGAAATCATCACATAAGGCATGAATAATACAAAACGGGATCACATTAATCATAGTATAAGACTCACGGGCATGCTTGACACCAGTATAGATACTCGTCACCATGCCTATACGACGTACTCAACAATTAGCACCTAGCAAATAAGACACGACTTCTAATCCCTCAAGCTAAGGTTAGACCAAACACTTACCTCGATTCCACGAACACAATTCAAGCCTCAATTACCGCTTTACCTCTTGATTCCACCACCAATTCGCTTGTATCTAGCCACAAGTTACTTAACTATATCAATAAATGCTAAATGAATCAATTCTAATCCATGAAAATAGGTTTTC
>NW_017671278.1:11699-12764 GCF_001879085.1 Nicotiana attenuata | reverse complement strand
TATCGGCTCCGCATATCGGACTCGGACTCCCAGGTCGATGCCTCAGCAGGCTGACCTCTCCACTGAACACGAACAGAAGGGAAACTCTTCGATCTTAACTTACGAACCTGCCGGTCTAGAATAGCTACCGGATCCTCCTCATAGGACAAGTCCTTGTCCAATTGGACAGTGCTGAAATCTAACACGTGGGATGGATCGTCGTGATACTTCCGAAGCATGGACACGTGAAACACTGGATGCACGGTTGATAAGCTCGGTGGCAACGCAAATCTGTAAGCCACCTCTCCCACTTGATCAAGAATGTCAAATGGGCCAACGAACCTAGGGCTAAGCTTGACCCTCTTACCAAATCTCATCACGCCCTTCATAGGCGACACCCGAAGCAACACCCGCTTGCCGACCATGAATTCCATACACAAACCTTACGGTCGACAGAACTCTTTTGCCTGGACTGAGCTGTACGAAGCCTATCCTGAATGATCCTGACCTTGTCCAAGGCATCCTATACTAGATCCATACCCAGCAACCGAGCCTCTCCCGGCTCAAACCACCCAACCGGCGACCGACACCGCCTACCATATAAAACCTCATAAGGAGCCATCTGAATGCTCGACTGTTAACTGTTGTTGTAGGCAAACTCTGCTAAAGGCAAAACTGATCCCACGAGCCTCCAAAGTCAATGACACAAGCTCGAAGCACATCCTCCAAAATCTGAATAGTACGCTCGGACTGTCCGTCCGTCTGAGGATGAAATGTTATGCTCAACTCAACCCGTGTGCCCAACTCACGCTGAACTGCTCTCCAAAATGCGAGGTAAACTGTGTACCTTGATCAGAAATGATAGACACGGGCACACCATGAAGACGAACAATCTCCCAGATATAGATCTCAGCTAACCTCTCAGAAGAATAGGAGACTGCCACAGGGATGAAGTGCGCTGACTTGGTCAGCCTATCAACAATAACCCACACTGCATCGAAACTTCCTCTGAGTCCGTGGGAGTCCAACAACGAAGTCCATAGTGATACGCTCCCACTTCCACTCAGGAATCTCAATCTTCTGGAA
>NW_017671278.1:3571-8179 GCF_001879085.1 Nicotiana attenuata | reverse complement strand
GGGATCTGCACAAAAGAGTGCAGAGTGTAGTATCAGCACAACCGACCCCATGTGCTGGTAAGTGCCTAGCCTAACCTCGGCGAAGTAGTGACGAGGCTAGGACCAGACTACCAAATAAACCTGAAACTTTACAATTAAAGACAGGAAGGGGAAATCATGTTGCGGGGAACAACAAGTATCAACAGAAAGCCAACAGTTGAATATAAGTGGGAAACAAGAGTGAAACGTGAGGGTTTCAAAGTGTTTCAAAAGGGACTAAGGTTATGCTTGGGCAGGTCTTAGTATTGGCTAAGAACGAGTTGTGTTCTTTGTCAAAAGTGGGCTGTGAACGACTTGTGTTCATAGCAAAGTGAGGGTTCCTTTGTATATTTTCGAAATTAATACAAGGGTTTGGAATTTTCCCGTATTGGCTTTGTGTTCTTTCTGATTTTCTGATTTGCTGCCTAAAAGTTTGATTAAGGCTAAACTTGCTGAAATTTGGCTAAGTGTTGGGAAAGGCTGAGTCAAGTGCGCCACTTGAATGCCGCGCGGGTGTGACTTTGGACTGACCAAAAACGCCCCCGTGAAAGCCAACAGTTGAATGTAGAGAAACCATAACTCAGTTGTCAATAAAAATCAGGAAATCAGAGACAAGTGCACGGCATCACCCTTCATGCTTTTACTCTCGTCCTCACCATAAAATCAATATAATCGGCACGGCATCACCCTTCGTGCTTTATCACTCTCTCACAAATATCATGCACGGCATCACCCTTCGTGATTTACACTCTTCCTCACCCAAGTAACAATCACAAAGCAATTTGGGCAAGGGAATCAATAACATTGCAATAAAATCAAGTAACAACAGAAATTAGTAAATGGACATAAAGAACACCATAATTCAATTATCAGCAGAATCAGGAAAATCAAGGACAAGTGCACGGCATCACCCTTCGTGCTTTTACTCTCGTCCTCACCATAAGAATCAATATAATCGGCATGGCATCACCCTTCGTGCTTTAACACTCTCTCACAAATATCATGCACGGCACCACCCTTCGTGCTTTACACTCTTCCTCACCCAAGTAACAATCACAAAGCAATAAAGGCAAGGAAATTAATAGAATTTTAATAAAATCCCAGCAAGGGAACAATAGTACAACAATCATATCCCGGCAAGGGAAACAATATCAGAGCAATAAGATCCCGGCAAGGGAGATAACATTAAAAGCAACAACATCCCGGCAAGGGAGATAACATTAAAAGCAACAACATCCCGGCAAGGGAGACAATATCATAAACCTCTTCTCTTTTCCACATTTACTTCACAACTTGAGCCAACGCTTTATATCGTTCAATTGCCAATAATACTTACACAAATCATTTTACAACTTGAGCCAACGCTCTTCAATGTTCAATTACCAATATTACTTCCACAAGCCTCGCTCAACAATGGAAATCATCACATAAGGCATGAATAATACCAAACGGAATCACATTAATCATAGTATAAGACTCACGGGCATGCTTGACACCAACGTATAGATACTCGTCACCATGCCTATACGTCGTACTCAACAATTAGCACATAGCAAATAAGACACGACTCCTAATCCCTCAAGCTAAGGTTAGACCACACACTTACATCGATTCCACGAACACAATTCAAGCCTCAATTACCGCTTTACCTCTTGATTCCACCACCAATTCGCTTGTATGTAGCCACAAGTTACTTAACTATATCAAGAAATTCTAATCGAATCAATTCTAATGCATGAAAATAGATTTTCTAAAGTTTTTTCCAAAAAGCCAAAAAGCGACCCCGGGCCCACATGGTCAAAACCCGATTACCCATTCACCCACGAACCCAAATATATAAGTTGTTTTGAAATCGGACCTCAAATCGAGGTCTAAATCCCCAAAATTTGAAAAACCTAAGCTCTACCCAAAACACCCAATTTCCCCCATGAAAACCCTTGATTTTGAGTTGAATGTAAAAGATGTTAGAGATTAAAGAAAACGAGTTAGAAATGACTTACAATCGATTTGGAAGAATAGTTGTCTTTGAAAAATCGCCCAAAGGTGTTTAGGTTTTGAAAAGGTTGAAAAACTGGTTGAAAATGCGTCTAAGTTATGATTTTGCAGGTTGCAGATGTTGCAATTGCGACCAGGGTTCCCAATTGCGAACCCTTCAGAAGTCTGCTTTCTTCGCATTTGCGATTGGATGTTCGCAATTGCAAACTCGCATTTGCGATGGGAATGCCGCATTTGCGACAAGTGGCACATTCAGAAGACTTCGCATTTGCAAAGGGTAACTCGCATTTGCGAGGTAGTGCTGGTCCTGGGTTCATCGCATTTGCGACATAATTCTCGCATTTGCGAGCTCGCATTTGCGAACCAGGCTTGCGAAGCCTGCAGGCCTTCAACATACCAGCAATTCCCAAGTTTAAATTTCACTCCGTGGCCTATCCAAAACTCACCCGAGCCCTCGGGGCTCCAAACAAAACATGCACACCAACCTAAAAACATCATACGGACTTGCTCGTACAATCAAATCATCAAAATAACATCAACAACTATGAATTAAACCCCAAATTCATGAAATCATTCAAGAACACCAAAATTTCCAATTTCTCAACTTTAAGTCCGTTTTATAAACAAATTCCGATCTTTACCAATTTTTTTCAGATTCAACCAAGTTATTATTTCAAACTTGTACCGGGCTCCGGAACCAAAATACGGGCCCGATACCATCAAATTCAAACATATTTCATTTCCAAAAACTCATATATATTCCAGAAAATAATTTTTTTTTAAAAATTCATTTCTCGGGCTTGGGACCTCGGAATTCGATTCCGGGCATACGTTTAAGTCTCCTACGGACCCTCCGGGACCGTCAAATCACGGGTCCGGGTCCGTTTACTGAAAATGTTGACCGAAGTCAACCTAAATTCATTTTAAAAGCAAAATTTATCATTTTTCACAGATTTTCACATAATGGCTTTCCGTATACACGCCCGGACTGCGCAGGCAAATCGAGGTGAGACAAAGAGGAGGTTTTAAGGCCTCGGATCACAAAATTTATTTCTAAAACAACTGATGACCTTTTGGGTCATCACATAATCAAATTCGTCTTTTTCAAGTGTCATACTTTTCAAGTCAAATCAAGTTTAGCCAACTTATTTACTAAAATAAGTTAAAACAACTAAAAGTCCTAAAAAAATGTTCGGTTCAAAATATTACGACCATGGCAAAGAACGGAACAAGAAATCCATGGAAGTACATGAAGTAAGTTGCCTTAGGAATAAGGCAACTCAAATTTTATTTTATTTTTTCAGTTTTTTTAAATTTTTTTTATATGTATAACTCAAAAAAACACATATAACAAATATATTCCTCTACCCTCAAGCTTAAATAATGTCATGTCCTCATGACAAAATAAATTAATAGTATAAGGAAATAAAGGAGCTTCCCTGATTTTTTTCCGATTCTAGCCTCATTTCCTTTTTCTTGGCTTCTCAAAGTTTCTCTCATATAACAAAGACAAGATTATAGCAAAGAAATATTCTTTTTCATGATAGGAGAAACCTTTCATTGTCTAAATCATGGGAGTGTTTTTTTTTTATCATGGCAAAATATACTAATACATACTACATACACATCTATATATATAATATAATACAAACATGCAATTATTATTATTTTTTAACTTTTTTTATAAGAAGAAAAACTAATTTAATTATATATATATTTACTAAAAAGGAAATATTATATGTTACTACTAATAATTACTTAAAAGATTAAAGAGAGAGGAAGAAAATAGTTCTGAGTTTAACGTCGCCAGCTCGACTTATTTTAAAAATTAGGCAAAAAGGATTGTTGAAGCCTGTTTGTCGAAGAATCTCTTGATATAAGGCTTCAAACGATGACCGTTTACTTTGAATTTGCCACCTCCATCTGTATGTTGTATTTCAATGGTACCATAGGGGGTAATTTCTGTTACAGTATATGGTCCTGTCCAACGTGACTTAAACTTTCCTGAAAATAATTTCAATCGGCTATTGTACAACAGAACTTGATCTCCAACTTTAAAATCTTTATGGCGGATGAGCTTGTCATGCCATTTTTTTGTCTTTTCCTTATACAATTTAGCATTTTCGTCTGATGTATGTCTGAACTCTTCCAACTCATCAAGCTGCAATAGACGATTTTTACCTGCATTTGGCAAGTTTAGATTCAACAATTTTATAGCCCAATGTGCTTTATGCTCTAACTCTACATGTAAATGACAAGATTTTCCAAAAATTAGTCTATAAGGAGATGTGCCTATTGGAGTTTCGAAAGCAGTTCTGTAAGCCCACAAAGCATCATCTAATTTTAGAGACCAGTCTTTTCGAGAAGAGCCAACAGTTTTCTCTAAAATTCTTTTTAATTCTCTGTTGGATACTTCTTCTTGTCCGCTTGTTTGAGCATGATATGGAGTTCCTGTTTTATGAGTAACTCCATATCTTGACAACAAACTAGCAAATTGTCTATTTATAAAACGAGTTCCTTGATCACTTATGATAACTCGTGGAGTTCCAAATCTAGAAAAAATATTTTTCTTGAGAAAAGCACAAACAATATGAG
>NW_017671278.1:0-829 GCF_001879085.1 Nicotiana attenuata | reverse complement strand
AAACTGTTTGTCTAAGCTTTTTCTCTTTTTCAGTCTTTTGGGGAAAAGGGAGGGGTACAGAGTCAGGATCTGTTATCAATTCATTTTTCTACTTACATTTTTCCTTTTATCCTTTCGTTCTTTTGAAAACTTAGATTCTATTTTATTCTCACCTTCATTTACCTTTTCCACTTCTTGTGGCTTTCCTTCTCTATCTGCGTATGGATCATCAAGAGATTTACCTGATCGTAGAGAGATGGCTTTGAGGTGTTCTTTTGGATTTTTCTTAGTGTTTCCTGGTAGAGCACCTTGAATTTGTCCAGACATGAGGGTTGCTAATTGGCTTACCTGAATTTCCAGATTCATGATAGCTGAATGTTGACTTTCAACCTTTTCGTCAGTAGCCTTAATGAATTTATACATCAGGTCTTCAAAGCTTTGTTGATGAGCTCTTTGAGGCTGCTGCTGATATTGTTAAAAAATTTGTTGCCCTCTATTTTGATTTTGATTTTGAAAACCAGGCGGTCCCTGTACCAGCTGCTTTTGATTAAAAAATCTTTGAGGATTTTCAGCACCATTAGGATTACTCCATTGAAATCCTGGATGTTTTTGTGCCATGGGACTACCAAATGAGTAATTATTTCTATAACCAATCAAATTTACCTGTTCTTCATTTTGCGTTGAAGCTTGACATTCATGATTCTGATGATTACCTTGACAAACATCACAATTCTCAAGTTGGGATGATGAGTGAGCACCTACCTGAAAAGCCTCCACTTTTTGTGTTAAAGTCGCAATTTGTTGTGTCAACGAATTCAAAGCTTCAACTTGATTTACTCCTGCCATTTTT
>NW_017671277.1:320212-322876 GCF_001879085.1 Nicotiana attenuata | reverse complement strand
TCCTAGCGGCTACTGACTGCTGAACTTGAATGTGTGTCCTCTGTCTCCAGGCGGCTCTGACTGCTGAACTTGAATGTGTGCCTCTGTCTCAGGCGGCTCTGACTGTTGAAACTTGAAATGTATGCCTCTGTTCTCCAGGCGGGCTCCTGACTCCTGAAACTTGAAAAGTATTCCCTTGTTCTCCAGGTGGGCTCCTGACTGCAACAAAATAAATAACAAAGAAAATTTTCTATCCCAGTTTGGTGACTGGGTATAGCATATTATCAAATATTAAAAATTAAAAGCTAAAATTTGAATTGTACTTCCCTTGTTCTCCAGGTGGGCGCCTGATTGCTGAAACTTGAAAAGCATTCCCTTGTTCTCCAGGTGGGCTCCTGATTGCTGAACTTGAAAAGTATTCCCTTGTTCTCCAGGTGGGCTCCTGACTGAAACAAAATAGACAGAACACAGAAAATTTTCTACCCCAGTTTGGTAACTAGGTACATGGGTAAGTGTTAAACTGAATTATTCTACCAACCATTATAAGAATTTGAAAGCTAAGTCCTATTATTCAGGGAGGTCCTGACAACTCCTGACAATTACGAACCTAAGTTATATCTTCTAAAGGTATTACCCCTACTACATTTGTTATCTAATAGGTCTTAACTACTCCCCATTATCCAGGAGGGTCCTGACAACTTCTAATTAAAAAAAAACAGTTTTAACCGAAGCAGACCTCTTTATACATATCTTGTTATCTAAGCAGACCTTAAAGCTACGTCCCATTATCCAGGAGGGTCCTGAAAATCAAAATTCAAGTCTTATCCTAGGTGTGCCAATTCTACGGCTAAATTATACTATCCTACAATTAATTTTGTTACCTAAGGAGATCTTAAAACTGTGTCCCATTATTCAGGAGGGTCCTGACAACTCCTAATTGAATCCTATCTTAAACAGGAAACTTTGAAACCAACTTATGTTCCTTGGCGTACATTTATGCTAAATTATAGCTACTCTTGATTGTTTTGAGATTTAAACTAAGTCCCATTTTCCAGGAGGGTCCTGAGAGTTTCTAGTCATACCTGCTTGGGTGCTACCTTCCCTTAAGGAGGGTTTCTCCGAAATGAACGAAATTTCTGCCCCTGTTTCAATCAAAGAAAAATCTTGTCAATTTTAAAAATGGTGGCTAGTTGCTGGCATTCTTGCTAGGTACATCCCTGCTGCTGGGCTTCACTCCGTCCCGCTTTCCTGACCTTGCTTTGAATCCCCTTGAATTCCTGACCGAATTTCAACCCCTTGACTCTGATGACCCAAGTGTTCTATCCCATATTGTTGTTTTTGTGTTTCCGACCCCTCTTTTGGTATTTCGCTTCTTCCCCACAATTATCCAACTAATCCAACAATGAAACTTCCAGTGTCCTTTATGACTTCCTTTGCTTTTGGCCATCTTTGATATACTCTGGACCTATCTATGCAACTAGGACGCTGGTAGTTAGCTTTGATATTCCCTCCTTTGTTTCGAACAGAACTGACACGGAAACATCCTAGAGATAGACCTCAAAAGAATGAAATGCAATGACCTCAAGGGTTAAAGATAAAGAGAATCCGAGAACGGATGATTTGTGATGAAGAAAGGAGAGAATGAAACTTATCTGAGTGGAACAGCTGGTACCATTGAGCATGCCATGCATTTTGGATTAATCAACCCAGTGTGTCTACCAATCAACTTCGATCGCCACATTTTCTGTTCCGGACTTTCACAACCTGTTTTTATCCAAACCCAAACCTTGCTCGTCTTGCAATATCCTGAGCATCTTTTGACCACGGACATGTCTCTTTTGCCTGAAAACTCACCTTCGTCTTACGGTGCCTGTGAGGGTTTTCACCAATAAGACTCTCTCATTTTGATTTCTCTCAACTCACTTCGCCTTACGGTGCCCGTGAGGGTTTTCACCGATAAGACTCTCTCATTTTGATTTCTCTCAACTCACTTCGCCTTACGGTGCCCGTGAGGGTTTTCACCGATAAGACTCTCTCATTTTTTTATTTTTCCCTTGCACCGGAGTGTTGCCTCTGATGTGAATCACTTCGACTTGCTCGTATTGGCACTTCCTGAAGATTGATCGAAAGGTCTTTCTTTGGACCATAATGCAGGTTTTGGATAGGGTTAGGAAGAAAGGGTATAAAAGGCTCTAAAACAATTCAATATGGGTTCGCAACTACAACTTTCGGAATCAACTTCCTTGCACAACCATAACTGCTTCCCCAGTTCCTTTCGTGGGGACTTCTGGGATTTTTATTTTGGTGTGACTGAACCCCAAGGAGAGGCTGCCTACATACCCTTTCGGGATCAAGTCAAACGTAGTTCAGGACAGAGAAATTACTTTGTTGTTGCAATCTTTCCTTTTCTTCTACTTTCTTTCTTTTCTTTTCATTTTTTCTCTTTCTTTTCTTTTCTTCATTTTTATTTTCCTTTTTTTTTAGATTGTGTTTTCTTGTTTCTTCACTGACTTTGCCTTGCTCGAGCTTCCGAGTTGTTATTGATTCCGAAAGAGGGGTACGAAAGAAAGTAAATGAGGCTCAAGAGGGGTAACAAAGGATAAAGTGTTTGGATAGCAGAACAAAATGCCTTTGTCATTTCAATCTTAAAAATATGCCAAATACAATAAAGTACAATTAAACCAA
>NW_017671277.1:314648-320044 GCF_001879085.1 Nicotiana attenuata | reverse complement strand
AACTTTCCTTTTGCCTCAGCCCAATTAGGTAGGATACGTCTCAACACCAACTGTCCTACTTCAAACTTCCGCGGACGCACTTTCTTGTTATATGCTCTTGCCATTCTCTGTTGGTACAACTGACCGTGACACACTGCTGCCAATCTTTTCTCATCAATCAAACTTAGTTGTTCCAAGCGGGCTTTAACCCATTCAACATCATCAATTTCCGCCTCGGCGATGATCCGAAGGGACGGGATTTCAACCTCTACGGGTATTACTGCTTCAGTTCCATACACCAGCGAATAGGGAGTCGCCCCTACTGAAGTGCGGACAGTAGTGCGATAGCCCAACAGGGCAAAAGGTAACTTCTCATGCCATTGCCTCGACCCTTCTACCATTTTCCGAAGTATTTTCTTGATGTTCTTGTTAGCTGCTTCGACTGCTCCATTTACCTTAGAACGATATGGTGTGGAGTTGCGGTGCGTGATCTTAAACTGCTGACATGTCTCGGCCATCAAATGACTGTTGAGATTGGCACCGTTGTCTGTGATGATTACCTTCGGGATCCCAAACCGACATATGATATTCGAATGCACGAAATCAACCACTGCCTTCTTAGTCACAGATTTGAAGGTTCTTGCTTCAACCCACTTAGTGAAATAATCAATAGCTACCAGAATGAACCTGTGCCCATTTGACGCCGCTGGCTCGATCGGACCAATGACATCCATTCCCCAAGCAAAAAACAGCCATGGTGCTGACATTGTATGCAATTCAGATGGTGGAGAATGAATCAAATCTCTATGTACCTGACATTGATGACACTTGCGCACGAAACTGATGCAATCCCGTTCCATAGTAAGCCAATAATAACCTGCTCGGAGAATCTTCTTTGCCAATACATATCCACTCATATGAGGTCCGCAAACTCCCGCATGTACCTCAGCCATGATAACTGTAGCCTGTTTAGCATCCATGCATCTCAACAATCCAAGATCTGGAGTTCTCTTGTACAACACTCCTCCACTGAAGAAAAATCCGCTTGCCAAGCGTCGAATTGCTCTCTTTTGATCCCCTGTAGCTTGTGCTGGGTACACTCCCATCCGGAGGTATTCTTTGATATCATGGAACCACGGCTCACCATCAAGCTCTTCTTCCACCATATTACAATAGGCATGCTGATCTCGGACCTGAATCTGTAACGGGTCCACATAAGCCTTGTCTGGATGATGCAACATTGACGCCAAAGTGGCCAAAGCGTCGGCAACCTCATTGTGAATCCTTGGAATATGCCTGAAATCTATTGATTGAAACCGTTGACAAAGTTCATGCAAACACTGCCGATACGGTATGAGCTTCAAATCTCGTGTCTCCCATTCACCCTGAATCTGGTGTACCAGAAGATCCGAGTCACCCATGACCAAGATTTCCTGGACACCCATGTCTATAGCCAATCTCAAACCCAAGATACATGCCTCGTATTCAGCCATGTTATTGGTGCAATAGAAACGAAGTTGAGCAGTGACAGGGTAGTGTTGCCCTGTCTCAGAAATCAGTACTGCTCCTATCCCGACACCCTTGGCGTTGGCAGCCCCATCAAAGAACAGTTTCCATCCTGGCTTCTCGACTTGTTCTAATTCTTCAACATGCATTATCTCCTCGTCGGGGAAGTATGTTTTCAAAGGTTCATATTCATCATCAACTGGATTCTCGGCCAAATGATCAGCCAGCGCTTGTGCTTTCATTGCAGTCCGGGTCACGTAGACAATATCAAACTCCGTAAGCAAGATTTGCCATTTCGCCAGCCTCCCTGTGGGCATGGGCTTCTGAAAAATGTACTTCAACGGGTCCAACCGAGAGATGAGATAGGTGGTATAGGCTGACAAGTAATGTTTCAACTTCTGCGCTACCCAGGTTAAGGCACAACACGTCCTCTCAAGTTGAGTGTACTTTACCTCATATGATGTGAACTTCTTGCTGAGGTAGTAAATCGCCTGCTCTTTCCTTCCTGTGATGTCATGCTGCCCCAGTACACAACCAAAAGAATTATCCAACACGGTCAGATAAAGGATCAAGGGTCTTCCCGGCTCCGGCGGGACCAACACAGGTGGACTAGCCAAATACTCCTTAATCCTGTCAAATGCTGCTTGACATTCATCCGTCCATCTGACCGCAGCATCTTTCTTTAGCAGCTTGAAGATGGGCTCGCAAGTAGTTGTAAGCTGGGCAATGAACCTGCTGATGTAATTCAACCTGCCAAGCAAACTCATCACATCTTTCTTGTTCCTTGGCGGCGGTAACTCCTGAATGGCTTTGATCTTAGACGGGTCTAACTCAATACCGCGCCGACTCACCACGAATCCCAATAACTTCCCAGATGGAACTCCAAACGCACACTTCGCTGGATTAAGCTTGAGGTTGTACCTGCGGAGTCTCTGGAAGAATTTCCTCAAATCCCTGACATGGTCACATCGTTTTATCGACTTTATGATCACGTCGTCCACATAGACCTCAATTTCCCGATGTATCATGTCATGGAACATGGTGGTCATCGCCCTCATATACGTTGCCCCTGCGTTCTTTAACCCAAACGGCATGACTCTATAACAATACGTTCCCCAAGGCGTGATGAATGTCGTCTTTTCCGCATCCTCCTCATCCATCAAAATCTGGTGATAGCCCGCATAACAATCCACGAAGGAACCAATCTCATGTTTGGCACAATTGTCAATCAATATGTGGATGTTAGGCAGTGGGAAGTTGTCCTTTGGACTTGCCTTATTCAGGTCACGGTAATCTACGCACACTCTGGTCTTTCCATCCTTCTTTGGCACAGGCACAACATTAGCTAACCAGGTGGGATACCGCGAGACCCGGATGACCTTTGCCTCAAACTGATTGGTGACCTCTTCTTTGACTTTCACAGTAATGTTTGTTTTAAATTTCCTTAGCTTCTGCTTGACAGGAGGGCATGCTGGGTCAGTGGGCAATTTGTGAACCACCAAATCAGTGCTTAAACCTGGCATGTCGTCATATGACCATGCAAAAACATCCTTGTACTCAAAAAGTGCTTTAATTATCTCTTCTCTGAGCTGAGGTTCCAAATGGACACTTATTTTCGTTTCTCGTACATTCTCCTGATCCCCTAAATTGATTGCCTCTGTGTCATTCAAATTAGGTTTGGGTTTTTCTTCAAAGTGGCTTAATTCTTTACCGATTTCCTCAAGAGCTTCCTTATCATCATATTCTATTTTGTCATCACACTCAACTTCTTGTATTATTATGTCTGAGTTAGATTGGCTTTTAAGACTGGGCTGAAGACTCCTCATGCATGACACATCACTGAAACCAGCATAAAAGGGACTGTACAAGAAAGAAAAGAAAGACAAAAATGAAAACTATCAGGAATGAAAAGAGGGAAATTGCATTTCATTAACATTTAAGATAACAAGGTTTAACTCATCCAAACGGACGGAACATAGCATCCGAATTACAACCTTGGAAATAATCCAGATGAAACTGAAAAGAAAATCAAAACTAACTACCAAGACTCCCTCCGGGTAGGAAGAGGAGTTGCTTCCCAATTGTTAAGCTTGGCTTGGGGTCCCACGAACTGAACATCTGCCTTGCTTGGACCCTCTCCGACTTCTAACACATTCACCTCATGAAACAGCTTTTCAAACTTCTCAATCAGCTCCTTGTCGGGGTCAACAACACCACTGGGCATTGCCGTTGCTAGGCGCTTCTTAGTACCAGGCCTGATAAAGGAACGGGAAAGGCGGGGGATAGGTTTTGGAAGGGTCCATGCTTTCTTTTTCATCTTTCTAGCTCGCCTTATGTCTGCAGCGGTAGGTTTGAAGCCTAAGCCAAAAGTATCCAGGTTTGCAAGAAGGGTTACGGGCTGTACGATGCCTTGTAAAGAAGCACCCAAGCCTTTTCCAGGTACAAATCCGTTCTTCAGCATTTCCGACGTGACCATGACGGATGCAGCAGTTACCTTTGGCACAGGAATACACTTCCATTCCGGGATCTTCTCAATCGATACCGTATCGAAGACTTGATAAACCCATGGGCCTTTGTCATTCTCAGCTTCTATAAAAGGCACAATGGCGTCACCCAGAATACAGGAACTATCTTCCCCATGCACCACAATCTCTTGCCTGTCCCATTCGAATTTGACCATCTGATGCAAGGTAGACGGCACTGCCTTTGCTGCATGGATCCAGGGTCGGCCTAACAAGAGATTGTAAGAGACAGCCACATCGAGCACCTGGAACTCCATAGTGAATTCAACTGGGCCTATTGTCAGTTCCAGCATTATATCCCCAACTGTGTCCTTGCCTCCCCCATCAAATCCTCGCACGCAAATGCTATTCTTATGAATTCTCTCACTGTCCACTTTTAACTTTTCCAGGGTGGAGAGAGGGCAAATGTTTGCACTGGACCCGTTATCAACAAGCACCCGGGTGACCACGGAGTCTTCACATTTCACTGTGAGGTAGAGTGCTTTATTATGTTCAGTGCCTTCCAAAGGCAGCTCATCATCAGAAAATGTAACCCTGTTGACTTCAAAGATCTTGTTTGCTATTTTCTCTAAATGGTTCACAGAAATCTTATCGGGAACATGGGCCTCATTTAGAATTTTCATCAATGCCTGGCGGTGCTCATCTGAGTGAATCAATAATGATAGCAAAGAGATTTGCGCCGGGGTCTTTCTCAACTGTTCTACAATGGAATAATCCTGTGCCTTCATTTTCTTCAAAAATTCTTCTGCCTCCTCTTCAGTTACAGCTTTCTTCACCGATACTGGATTATCTTTGGTAAGTCTAGCCTTTCTCAACTCGTCAGGAGCAAAACAGCTCCCCGAGCGAGTCAGACCATGTGTTTCACAAACTTCTTCCTTGACTTCCTTTCCCTGATACATCACTGTCACTCGGCCGTAATTCCATGGGACGGCCTTTCCACTGATTACTGGTAGCTGAGTCACTGGCTTGATGACAACCGGCTCTGTGCGAGCCCCTTTCACAATCACAGCAGGCTTGACAGCTGCCCCGGACACTACCACTTTAACTTGTTCTTGTTTCCTGCAACGCTGCTCAAAAGCTCTTTCTTCATCACTACAACTGGTTTGCCAACTGTTTCTCCTACCTTGATCGATGCTCTCTCCTTTGCTAGTTTCTCATTTGATTTATCCTCACTAGCCCTGATCATCAGTACGGTCTGTGACGGCTTCTTATGCTCTCCCTTTTGGACTAACTTGATCATATGGGTCTCGTGATGGGTTGGTAATGGATTTTGGGTGATGTTAGGCGTTTCTGGAGCTTGTACTTCAATTCTGCAGGTATCAATGAGCTTTTGGATAGCCGTTTTCAAGTGCCAACATTTTTCTGTGTCATGTCCCGGCGCTACCTGAG
>NW_017671277.1:309074-314175 GCF_001879085.1 Nicotiana attenuata | reverse complement strand
CCTCTTCTTTCTTCTTCTTTCCCAATACTCCTCCAGTGCCGCTCTGAATAGCCTGAGTAGTTGCTTTGATTGCTGAATAGCTCATAATCTTGTTAGACTTGAGACCCTCTTCCACCATACTTCCCATTTTCACGACCTCATTGAAAGTTTTCCCCACTGCGGACACCAGATGACCATAATAGGTTGGCTCCAAAGCCTGAAGGAAATAATCAACCATCTCATTCTCTTTCATTGGAGGATCGACTCTTGCTGCCTGCTCTCTCCACCGAAAACCATACTCTCTAAAGCTTTCTCCGGGCTTCTTCTCAATTTTAGTTAGCGACAGACGATCTGGGATAATTTCGAGATTGTACTGAAAATGACATGCAAATGCTTGAGCCAAGTCGTCCCAGGTGTACCATCGGGCATGGTCCTGTCGTGTGTACCACTCCAACGCTGCTCCACTTAGACTTTGACTAAAGTAAGCCATCAATAACTCATCCTTTCCTCCAGCTCCTCTCATCTTGCTGCAGAATCCCCTTAAGTGAGCCACCGGATCACCATGGCCATCATATAAGTCAAACTTGGGTAACTTGAATCCTGCTGGCAACTGGACGTCAGGAAACAGGCACAGGTCCTTGTAAGCTACACTCACTTGTCCTCCGAGCCCCTGCATATTTTGGAATGACTGTTCTAGGCTCTTGACCTTCCGGATCATTTCATCTTGCTCCGGGTTTTTGGGAGGCTTTTCTTCCTCAGCTGAAAGATCAAGGCGGGGAGTGTAAGGGCATGGTTCAGGCGGTTTGAAAGTGGCTTCGGGCGGGTAATACTGGTTATCATGGGTTTGGAACAAAGGTTCGCTAGAAGACCTGTGTAGTGTGGCAGGTGGAGGAGCCACAAACACAGGAGTAGTTGGTGGTGGAGGGCATGGAATTTGTTTGGGTGGTGGAGGTGGTGGTGTTTGAGAGGTGATTCCATAGTACTGCTGGTAAGTAGGGAAAGCTGGAGATGAGTTCAATGTGGGAGGATCTTGAGGCTGAGCTAGTGGTGGGAGGTAGGTGGGGTTAGCAGGATAGGCTGGTGGTGGATGTCCCTTCGACCAGGCCTGGTACATCTCGGCCATTTGTTGCTTCAGTTTATACATCTCCTCCTTCATTGCATTAACGTCCACTACTTCCTCCTCCCTAGATGGGTCGACAATGCTTGCTTCTAACTCCTGATTGACCATGTTTGACTTGTCCTTAAAGCGGGTGTTGTAGGGATGGGTTGCCAGAATGCCAGTCAACTTAACCACTTGCCTGGACTCATCAACAATAACTTTGTTAGCGGTTAGGGTATTAACAGATAGATAACCACACATTGAGGAGTGAATGCACCTAAGCAGTTAACCATTTCTATTATGCCTTTGCTCAGTCACATGCGTCATCCCGGCTTTCCATTTCCTGTACTCGCCAATTGCAAACTTTCTCTTCTCCTTTCTTTTCCCTTTTCTCCTTGGTTTTTCAAAATTATTTTTCCACTCTTATCTTTCCTTTTTCTCTTGCCCACTTTTATCTTTGTTTTCTTTTCCTCTTTTGTTTTCCTTCCCTTTCTTGTTTCTTCCACCTTTTATTATTATTACGGTCGAATCCTATAGATTGCCTACATATCACAACCCTGCGTGAATCGGACCAAGCGTAGTTCTTGCAAATAAATGCAAGAAATAAAGAAACAATTTTTCGGGAATTTTCAAGTTTTCATTAATAACAACTGCAATTACAAAGCTACTAAACTATTTGTGTTTTTTCTTTGGAAAAGAGAAGTACAAAGACCAGACTCAAAAGCAGAAATACAGACTCGATTATCTAGGAATACATCAAAGCTTCAAATCCTGGGGCCCGCGGGGCATCTCTCGGCATCGCCGCGGGCCTGCGTGCGAGGCCCTTTTGCAACTGATCCAAATCATTCATGACCTGGCGGACGAATATCATCACGGAAGCAAAGAATGTAGTACGACCCATCCGCTCACCAGCTTGGCACTTCATGACAATGTAATTGGCAATGTTTCTGATTCTTTCCCTGATTTGGCCTTTTTCTTGGAGTAGCCGACTTATCTGCTGAGTACGAGCCTCTAGTACCTGAGAATCCTGGAGGTGAAAGTCTTGTAACAACTTTATTTCCTTTTCCATCTCAGCAATTAACCCATAACACTGTTCTCTCTCGGCCCGAAATTCTTTGTCCTGCCGGGCGGCCTTTTCTTCAAGAGTATTCATTTTTCTTTTCATGTTAGCAATGGTTCCCTCATATTTCTTCTTCATTTGCTGTACAAACTGGGCCCTTTCCTCGGTCTTCTTTGCCCATTGTGCCCGAAGTTTTGCCACGTTTCCCTCGGATTTTTCCAATTCCTCCTGACAGTGCAGAACTTGTTTCTTCAAACCTTTATCAATCTCTCGTCGGATAGACTTCTTTCCCGATTCCTGGCATCTATTTTCATTTGCTGAATTTGGGCTTTGAGAGCTTCATTTTCCTAGGCCAATTTCTTCTTATCACCTTCGTCGGCTGCGGCCTGCAAGGTGTTTTCAAATCGGAGCTCCTGAACCTGTTTTTCCAATGCTCCTATTCGGGCCCTATACTCTTTTTCCTTAGCTAACCAATCCCACTGCACCTGAGCCTCGTTAGTGAATTGTTGCACATGTGGCCTTTTGGCGGGTCTCCCGGGAATTTGAAATCTCTTACCAAACCAGACCAAGTATTTGGGATCTACCTCACCTCTGGCTCGGTCCTGTACTATAGTCTTGGGTTCAAGGTACCTGCACTCATTCCATATCTTTCGAATTCTGCCTTCAGGGAATGCAGCTTTCGGGCCTAACTCGATGGCTTGCTCACTCAGGTCTTCATCGTTGTGCATTGTCTAGAATCTTCCAAATTGCCGCAAAACTCGGTAAGGAGCATAAGGCTGTATGCTTTGAATACCCATCAAAAGAATATAAGAGACCTCTGCTGATGTGTATACAACTTCAGTAGCAGGAAGCCATCCATAAGCCCATTCAACTTTATCTCCGGTCAAGGATCTTAAGCATGACGACCAGGCCTAAGTACCCTCAGGGAATTCAATACCTGTCACCCGAGTCTCAAATTCTGCAA
The DNA here is from genome assembly GCF_001879085.1 of Nicotiana attenuata. NCBI lineage: Eukaryota > Viridiplantae > Streptophyta > Magnoliopsida > Solanales > Solanaceae > Nicotiana > Nicotiana attenuata. Next base: position 311,073 of record NW_017671277.1, on the reverse strand, counting down.
TACAACTCAATCCAGTCAAACCGTAGTTCATATAGCCTGTGCGGTGACAGAGGTGTTCCTGTATCCACAATTGTAAGAGCAAATTGCAACCTTGAAAGAATTTCTCCCCTTCCCGACATTTGGTCAAAGCTCGGTACGTTTCTGCTACAATCAGGGGAACCACCGTGCTAGTAGGTTTTTTCATGGCAACATCTAGCATTCCTACCAAGCCAAGGTCTATGTGATTGTCCTTTCTTGGACAAATCACCACTCCCAAAAAGGCCACCATGAAGGCTAATCCCCATCGGGCTTCCCATTTGTATTTATTTCCAGCATGTGTCAATCCTGTGTTGGGTTCCTCGAAACCTTTAGGGTTACCATACCGGTGATATAAGAAATGCAATGTAAAACATCCTTCCGCCAGATACGGGTCTTGAATATCCCGGCTGATGTTCAATAAATCCAAGAACCTATGAAGGGTTACCGATCGTGGGGCCAATGGGTATCTACCACGGAGGTTCCCGTTGAGACCGGCGTATCCGGCAATCTCTTCCAATGTAGGTGTGAGTTCAAAATCTAAAAACCGGAATACATTACGGGTTGGATCCCAGAATGGTATCAATGCCTCAATAATATCTTTTCTCGGTTTGATGTTCAGCAAATCGACGAGACCACCCAAACTTTTGACCACGGTATCTCTGCTTCCCTTTCCCAAATCATGCCACCACATATGGAGTTTCAAAGGGATCTCGCTCAGGACGGAGAATGTTTTGATGTTACTTGAATCCATCCTGCACATTTATTAGGGGATTTTAATGATTTATTTTGAAACAATGGCTATTTGTGCAAAAATTCTTTATTTAGAAAACAGGCCTTGGATTTGCAAATACGGCCTTTCAGCACTTCTGGGAGGAAGATTTTAAGGCTGTGCCCGCAAACCATGTAAAAATGACTCAGGGTGATTGTCCTTGCAAAAATAGCCTTCCGGCGCCCTTTTGGGGACATTCGGCTTATTTTAAACAAGAATGGCGGCACCCGACTTATTTATGACAAGAATTAAAATTTTGGTATTTTTGGCTATTTTTGCAAAGGGGTGGTTTGACCCGATGAGGGTTGCCTACGTATCTCACATCCGGTGAGAATCAAACCAGCATAGTTCGGTCAAATAAACCTAACTATAGTTTTTTTTAAAAAATAAGACTCTTTTGTTTTTGTTGGCAAATACACTATTTCTGAAAGCAAGATTCTTTTTTATATTTTCTTTTTCAATGGCAAATAAACAAACTAATTTGAAAATAAAACTTTTTTTTTTTGTTTTTCTTTTCCATTGGTAAACAAAACAAACTAAAGAAAAACTACTTTTCTTCTTTTTCATTCATTTTCAAAAATCCTGCAGTATTTCGGCACTACTTGGACATTGGTTTTTCTAGTAATTAACTCTCTACAAAGCTATTTTCATAATTCACTCATTTAGACAAGCCGGTCAACATGCAAAGCCGAGCAAATAAATGCACAAGTAGCACGTAAGATGCATCAGGATGGTCAACTTATTTCAGGTCACATGTCCTAGACGGACCCAACCCCTGTGTTGAGTCCCCTAAGTCAAATGCACATGATGCAAACAAGCGTCCTACTAGGGATCCGGCATGAGTTTTTGTTCTTCTAGGTTTAACCCTAGGTTTATTGGTCTAGACCTGGCTTACCCGAGCGGACAACTCGAGCCGAGGGGGTAGGCAGCGTACCGGGGATACAGAAGTAGACTAAAAAAGAAAAATGACTGAAAATAAAATTAAAGGGTTACTGGACCAATTAATTAACATATATATTAATTGTAAAAATACTACAAAGTCGATTTTTCATAATTATAGTAATGCTGTTAATTCGTATAAATAGGCTTATAATTACAATTATATTGCATATTAGCTTAAAAAATACCCCAATAAATGTATAAAAATATACAAAAATTTACCCAATTATATCTTAGGGTAAATATGAGAATGAAATATCTCTCTCTTTTTTT
>NW_017671277.1:159798-295555 GCF_001879085.1 Nicotiana attenuata | reverse complement strand
TTTTTTACTATTTTTATAAATTAAAAGGGGAAAACTGGCTATTTAAATGACAGCCCTTTTGTGTTTCAATTTAGCCCAAATTGGACCCCAATCACACCCTAATCAAACGACCCAATTTTATTATAACCCGAACCATACCCAAACCCGGTCCCCATTTAACCCATTTAATCCCAGCCGTTGATCTTTTAGATCAATGGCTCCCCTCATCCCTTTCCTTTTTTAATTCAAACGACCCCTTACCCTACCTCATTTTCTCCTCAGCCGCCGCCTCTGAAACCCTCAACTCTCTCAAACTCTCTCGAGGGTTCTCAAACCCTAGCCGCCTCTTGCCGTCTCAGACCATAGATCCACCAGAATCTATGGCCACCAAAGCCATGAGGATCTTACACCCACCCCCTGGTGCTCTTATATGCCGGTTTTCTGAAGATTCAAGGCCTGACCTTGAAGATCTCTACCCAGATCTCCTTCGATTCAGGGTTCCATGGTCGTCTCCGGCTTTACTCTGGCATATCGTGGACGTTCGAGCCTGAGTCTACTTCTCCGGCTTAGATCCACGAGTTTTCCAGGCCTTTCTCACTTCTAGGTTTCTTCTGAAACCCTAACCTTTCGAGGTTCTTCTGATTTCTCTAGATCTTTCCTAGATCTGTGTTTATCTTGGGATCTCAAACGTTTTCTCAAAAGTTTCTTTCAAAACTTGCTTTTTAACCTTTTCATCTTCCCCGATTTAGGATTTCTTTGATCTTTTAACATGCTCTACTGTGATTCTTATATGTTTTTTTTCTACTATGTTTCTTCTATGATCATTATGTGTTTCTTCTACTGTGTTTCTTCTACCTTCTTCTTACGAGTTCTTCTACTGTATTTTTTTGCATGATTGTTCTTTATTATGTTATTCATGAGTTTCTTCTACTGGGAAATACGTGTTCCTTTATGATCTCTGCTCTTATTCCGTTAATATTTTTGCCTGACTTACTTGTCTTCATCTCTAGACTTGATTAATGGTAAAAAAACCCTAGAATTTGGGGGTTCATTCGAGTTTTGAGGTTATTTGTTATGTTATTTGTTTGTTTCTTATCTCTGAACGTGTTGATTTCAAAACCCTAGTCTCTTTGGACCTATTTGAGTTCCTGAAGTTGCTTCCTCTAATGTTCGACTGAGTTTCGAGATCTTTGTGTCAACTTTGTTTCTTCATACGATTCTGACCTCTTTACTTGACCTTTCGCATGCTATCTGGTATTCCCTCTTCTCTGAGATGACTACCATGTTCCTATGGTCCTCTACTCAGTGATTTTCTTTGATTGCATGACACTCTTCTTTGTCTTAAATCCAGCCTCGCATGCTTAATGTTTATGCACTCTTTATAGGTCATATTTCCCTCTCAAAATAACCTTGATTGTGGACCGATTTCAAATCTCTTTGTGTAATTCTGATTGCACTCTTGAATTGATTCTTTCCTTTATTGTTTTGATTTCCTTTGTTTCTTGGACTTGTTGAAATATTTTCCTTTCGACCCTGCCTTTCTACTTAAGTTGATTTGATCCCATTACCTTAATTACATTAGTATGGGATTCTTACAGGCCCTTCCTTAATTAAGGTCTAATGAACTTAACCCCTAATACATGTGGTATACTCGTACTGTGCTGAAAATATTTCCGTATTTGTCATGTCCAGCCCTGCGTGATTTCTTTCCTTATTTAACACTTGCATGCTACCATTTGGTTTAATTGCTTTATTAAAGGAAATCTTTGGTACTGATTTGATTTTAATAAGACACATATTCCTCCAATTATTTCTGAATTACAGTCCTTACCTTATTTCTGCATGTTTCTTGATGATAGGCTATAATTACGAATTTTAGTCGCTTATTACACTCTAATTTACTGCAGTTTAGTTGAGTTTGCGCTTTAATCGCTAGTGTCTTGCACTAACTGTGTGTTTTATGCCATGTAGGAGTAATTCCGAGCTATATAGAAGTTATGTAATGAATTCAAGTGATTTGGAGCTTTAAAATTTGAGTAAAAGTTCAAGGAATTAAGCCGGGATCGTGTTTGGGGGTCAACGGATGATAGTTAGAGCGAACGAAGACTCCAGTAGGCAGATTGTGCACTGTCTAGAAAAATAGATATAACTTTTTGCTCAGAACTACATTTTGGTTCCACAATATATGGTTGGAAAGCTAACTCAAAGGGCTACAACTTTTACGTTTTATGTTTTTCGAAATTCGGAATGGAACAGGGTGAAAAATGCCCAGATGCGCGGCCGCGCTAGTTTTAGCGCGCCCAGAAACAGAAAGTCAGCCAACTAGCGCGGCCAGATGCGCATCCAGGTGCGCGGCCGCGCTAGTTAAGCCCGGGAAAAGTGTCCTTTTTCACATTGGAGAAGGTATAATTGTTTGGGGCCAACCCTACTTGGTATATATACATAGGAGAACGTTTTTTAGAGCAATTTTTGACCAAGGAAGAGCACAGAGCCGCCGTGGAGGCCGGGTTTCATCTTTTCTTCCACCAAACTTAGTAATTTTTATGTTTCTTTGTATGATTTGTTGTTTTGCTACCATGTCTATGTGGAGTTAAACTTCACGTTCTAGGATTGTGGTTCTTTCATGACTATTGTTATTCGGATATTGATTTTGATTTCTTAGTTTATCATATTGGTTTATTTATTTAATCCTGCACTTAATTATTTGATTGCTTGATCACCAATTGAATACTATCTACGAATCCAGAGTTGAACTCGAAAGTGGGAATTCTAGATTGCATATAGGATTGAGTAGAGCAAGCTCTTAAAACCTGGGCATCGGGGAACGGATTCGCGGTTAGGATAGACATATACCTAATTGCCTTGCTTGGTTAATTTATAGGAATTATAAATGCGTTCTTGTTGATTCTAACTCCATAGACATATAGGCGTTAGGTTAGCTTGAATAGGCAAGTAAGAACTCGACAGATTCTTATGAGCAATATTAACCATGTCAACCAATAAACTAGATAAATTAGTTAGTCAATTCAATTGAAGAATACAATAGGAATGTTAGATAGCCCATAACGCTAGATCGTTTTCATTACATTGATAACATAAAAATCTGCTCTTCCTCTGTTCAAAGTTCATTATTTGTTTTTATTTATTTTGATTAGTTTAAAATCAAATAATTCTAGGTTTAATTCTTGTTTAGATAATTAGGATAGTCTAATTTAGTTAATAGTTAATCACAAGTCCTCGTGGGAACGATACTCTACTCACTACTTTATTACTTGATGATCACGTGCACTTGCGTGAGTGCGTTTGGCCGCACAAGTTTTTGGCGCCGTTGCCGGGGACTTAGAAATTAACTAGTCTACTAGGTTTGATTTTTACTTTTTGTCTATTCAAGTTTCTTTTTATTTTTATCTTAGCTTAATATTTAATTATCTTTGTTGACATGGCTTCTTGGAATGAGAATTGGTCGAATATTGGTTATTCTTATTATGATGATCCTTGTCCATATTGTGGAGGACCTCACTGGTGGAAAAATTGTCAGAATGTTCCCGGGAGCGAGTTTTGCACACAATCTCAATCCTTTGAGTGGAATATTTGTCATATATGTGGTGGTCAAGATGGCCATTGGGATGGTTGTCCTAATTCTTATTATCCTTCTCAGAGCTCTTATTATGATCTTTCTTATAATATTTGTGAGTTTGATAGGGGTAATGAAGTACAAGATATGGAACGTGATGCATATTTTAGGGATATTCTGAGGCAAGTAGCAGAGCAACATGATGAACTTAGAAAAGATATGAAAAGAATAAGGGCAACAATCACAAGAATGAAGGCCAGTATGGAAGAATTAAATGAAGAGAGCGAGCACCAACAAGAGGAAAATTTTGAAAAAGAGGAGATTTTGAGTCAAACTTGGCTGGTGGAACAAGCTGAAAGATTGGAAATATATGAGGCTCAACGTGAGAAAATTACAGATGGGATACAAGACCTAATAGAAGGAAGAGCTAAACTGGGACAAGAGATCGAAAAATTTGGCACTGATATTCACAACTTGGATGGAGATATGAGTGCAAAGGTTGATGCATGTAACGCCCAACAATTTAGTGATACGTTGTGTGAAGCTGAAAAAGATCTTCTAGACCAAATTGAGGAGCTAAAATGAGAATACCAATTATTAAACCAAAATATTATGAATGATGCCAAGGTTGACGAAGAGTGCGAAATTGAGGATGTCAAAAATGATACAATTTTGGAGTTGAGCGTATTGGACCTCATTCTAAATATTTTTCAACATTGTGTTTGGTTGGTGACATGGGAATTGATCCATTCGACCATATAGAGGAGTCAATGGATGAGGAACAAAGTGTTTATATTCTGAAATTTGCGATGCCAAGGAGACAAAACGATATTCCTCACTTAAGGGCCAAGAAGTGCAAGATGCGATATCTATTTCTTGGTTCCTTTATTTTCACACCACCGCCCCAGGAACGTGACAGAAAAATTGATGCAAAGTTGGGGGCGCAATTTATATCCTCAAAGTGGAAGGAAAAGTGGTGAAAGCGATGGCGTCGTCCCACGACGTTAAATCAAGCGCTTGTTGGGAGGCAACCCAATTCCATTTTTTTTTCTTTTGTTTTTTGTTTACTTTTTTTTATATTTTAATGTGTTACATTTTTTTATTGTATTATTTTTTTTTGTAGTATTATTTTTGTATTTTGTAGGAGTAAGAGCATGGAGTCAAAGCCAATAGGCGAGTGCAAAAGCGAGCATGTGTTTGAAACTGAGTGTGGGGTGACCGCACAAAGGATCGTACCTGGGAGAAGTCTGAGTATCTCGTGAGCTGCTAATGCTTCGGCCTTTGGCTTGCCAGGGAGTCTCTTTTACCTTCTTGTTATTGTTAGTGTGCATTGAGGACATTGCACAATTTTAAGTGTGGGGTGAGGAGATTGTCTGGGTGATTTTCTATGCTATGTTAGCTTAGTTATAGTACTCGTTCTTAGTGTAGTATCGAAAAATTTGGACTTTTCCCGACGATGGATTTTGTGGACAGCGTTCTTGAGGGATAAAAGTCTAAACAAAAAAACACAAAAATATGTCTTTTAGCTTTCTTTAAGTAGTAATAATCCCCAGTGGTTTTTCTTTGTGCAACGGTTCTTTTCCATGGGATGTAGTTTGAACCGGGTAGTAGTATTTTTTATTTTATTCTTAGAGTAGATTAGAACTTAGGGAATAAATGGAGGAAGAATGATGAACCTAGGCGCCCTTGACTTCTTTGATAGTAGCCTATTTAGGCTTTGGCATGTGTAGTGTCGTCCCTATGATTTGAAATTATTGATGATGCCTTGCTTAGTTGGATAGCATGTCTTGTGATGCCTATGTCTCGTTTTCTTGACTTATGTTCACTTTGTGCTTAATGCTTAATATCTTGTGGCTCCGTGAATACTTGCATTTGTTTGAGAGTCGGAATGGGATCGTCCTTAGTGAGTCATGTGCCATGTGCGGTGAGGTTTTTGTGTAGTCCATGTATTGTACTTGTGTCTAAAACTTGCCCGGTTTGTGAGTCGAAGCGAAATTTTAGGTGATGCTCGGTTTGAAAAATGATTTTAGGCTTTCTTTGATCTTTTTGAGCTTAATTGCTTACCACAAGTAAAATTTATCCCTAGTCAACCATTTTGAGCCTATAGACTTTTATTTGGTACCCACATTACAAGCCTATACCCCTTTTTATTCTTAATTGACATTGTTTTGATCCTTTTCCTCTTAAAGCACTTTAATTGTGAGCTGAACGCTAAAAGAAGTAAGAAGGAACTAAGTGTGAGGTGGCTTTTGAGTGGAACCAATAAAAGGAAGAAAGGTGCACTTGTTTTGTAAAATAATACACCACTAGCGGAAATTGAAAAAAAAATAGAGATGAATAAATTGTTGTCTTGTTCTTGCTAGTGGGTATGAATTAATGTAGTGCTTAAAGAAGAAGGGAGCATTTTGGGGGTGATATTGTTTGTGAAATTGAAGTGAATTGAAGAAATTGCACTTAAGTTATCATGTTATGTGTTAAAGTGCTTAGGAGGGTTAGTCACTATTCCTAAATATATCCTACCCGTCCCTTAGCCCACATTACAACCATGAAAAAGTCCTAATTGATTTTAGATAGAGCGAGCCTACATTAGTAGAGATTTACATTATGGGCAAGCCTATGGTACCAATTACATGCATGTGACTTCTTTTGTGAGGGTGAGCGTTTTTCTTTGATATATGTGAGCATAAGATTCGAATGTGTGGATTGATTTTACTTTCATTGCTTTGGTTGTGAGGGCACATGGTTTCACGATGGATAGGTAACATTATTAGACTTCTCTAGGATGTTGGGTGTTCAAGCCATGAGTACATTGTGACTTTTGAGTCGGCTTTTGAGACTAGGATTGTTATGAGCATGTTGTATTTGTTTCAATATTTTTGAAGAATGACATAAGTAAAGGAAAGTGTATGATGATTGCATATGCTAGAGTTTAATTGTTGCTATCAACCATAATCATTGGTGTAGTGTGCTTCAAATATGTTAAGTGCTCATAGATAGAGTAAATTTTTGGTTGACTCGAGGATGAGCAACGTTTAAGTGTGGGGTGTTGATGATAGGCTATAATTACGAATTTTAGTCGCTTATTACACTCTAATTTACTGCACTTTAGTTGAGTTTGCGCTTTAATCTCTAGTGTCTTGCACTAACTGTGTGTTTTATGCCTTGTAGGAGTAATTCCGAGCTATATAGATGTTATGGAATGAATTCAAGTGATTTGGAGCTTTGAAATCTGAGTAAAAGTTCAAGTAATTAAGCCGGGATCGTGTTTGGGGGTCAACGGATGATAGTTAGAGCGAACGAAGACTCCAGTAGGCAGATTGCGCACTGTCTAGTAAAATAGATATAACGTTTTGATCAGAACTCCATTTTGGCTCCACAATATATGGTTGGAAAGCTAACTCAAAGGGCTACAACTTTCATGTTTTACGTTTTTCCAAATTCCGAATGGAACAGGGTGAAAAATGCCCCGATGCGCGGCTGCGCTAGTTTTAGCGCGCCCAGAAACAGAAAGTCAGCCAACTAGCGCCGCCAGATGCGCGTCCAGGTGCGCGGCCGCGCTAGTTAAGCTCGGGAAAAGTGTCCTTTTTCACATTGGAGAAGGTATAATTGTTTGGGCCCAACCCTACTTGGTATATATACATAGGAGAACATTTTTTAGAGTAATTTTTGACCAAGAAAGAGCACAGAGCCGCCGTGGAGGCCGGGTTTCATCTTTTCTTCCACCAAACTTAGTAATTTTTATGTTTCTTTGTATGATTTGTTGTTTTGCTACCATGTCTATGTGGAGCTAAACTTCACGTTCTAGGATTGTGGTTCTTTCATGACTATTGTTATTCGGATATTGATTTTGATTTCTTAGTTTATCATATTGGTTTATTTATTTAATCATGCACTTAATTATTTGATTGCTTGATCACCAATTGAATACTATCAACGAATCTAGAGTTGAACTCGAAAGTGGGAATTCTAGATTGCATATAGGATTGAGTAGAGCAAGTTCTTGAACCTGGGCATCGTGGAACAGATTCGCGGTTAGGATAGACATATACCTAATTGCCTTGCTTGGTTAATTTGCAGGAATTATAAATGCGTTCTTGTTGATTCTAACTCCATAGACATATAGGCGTTAGGTTAGCTTGAATAGGCAAGTAAGAACTCGACAGATTCTTATGATCAATATTAACCATGTCAACCAATAAACTAGATAAATTAGTTAGTCAATTCAATTGAAGAATACAATAGGAATGTTAGATAGCCCATAACCCTAGATCGTTTTCATTACATTGATAACATAAAAATCTGCTCTTCCTCTGTTCAAAGTTCATTATTTGTTTTTATTTATTTTAATTAGTTTAAACAAATAATTTTAGGATTAATTCTTGTTTAGATAATTAGGATAGTCTAATTTAGTTAATAGTTAATCACAAGTCCTCGTGGGAACGATACTCTACTCACTACTTTATTACTTGATAATCACGTGCACTTGCGTGAGTGCGTTTGGCCGCAACATTTGTCACACTATAAATACCTGCTCTTTTATTAACACCCAAAAAAAACACAAGAAAAAACACGAACACTGGAGTCTTTTCTGAACTCACACTCACACATAAAGTATTCTCTCTTGCTGTTTGTGCTGTGGCTTCTTTGCAAGACTTCTGCTCTCTTTTGCTTGTCTCTTTCTGAAACAGGTACGCCTTTATTTAAACTTTTGCCTCATCCCTATGTGTTTATTCTATAGTCTCATTCTTTTGTGTGGTTTGCTGTTCATGCTTCATAACTTATGCTAAGTATTTTTCCTTTCTTTGCTTCTGTTCTCATATGAATCCCTACCCCTAATCCCCTTTATGTGTTGAGTTGAAACCTTGGCCTGACAGTATCCCAATTACTGCCCAGGCCATGGTTTGACCTTTAATAGGTCCTGACTCTCCAATGTTTGGCTAGTGGGCTGGTCAGGGGTGTGCCAGCATTCTATGTTGTTGGGCATGACCCCCAGCCTGCCTTGGCATCCCTTAATTCCCTCTATTGCACTTACACTTGTTCCTAGATTCTAAGTTCTGCCCCTCTCTAATGAGCCTTGCCTTGGGACCTTGAGTTCCCTCTGAACTTGGACATTGGAGGGCTGGCCCTTCCACACTGCACTTTAATTTAGTTCTATAATGATATCTGGGTGTAAGCATTGCCTGGAGTTCTTGAAACTCCTTGGAACTTTGACACATTCCAGATAAGAGAAAGGCCTTGGAACTTGATCCCGGCAGTTGGCTCATATCATGTTGTTAGACCTTGGGTCTGAATTAGGCTCCTTGGATGCAGCTTAAAAGCTCTGATGTAATTTTATTTTCTGTTTGATTCATTTGATCTGTAATAACTTATGGGGTTTTAGTAGAAAGGGGAGGGTTATCTGTGTATGCATAAGGGTAGATATCCTGCCTATAGGAGTTTTTCTTTGAATTTCTGCACTTTCACATATAGAAATCATGCTTATAGGAATTCTGCTCTTTCATATGTAGAAACCATGCTCATAGGAATTCTGCACTTTCATATGTAGAAACCATGCTCATAGGAATTCTGCACTTTCATATATATAGAAATCATGCTCATAAGAACTCTGCATATCATATAGATGTCCTGCTCATAAGAATTCCGCATGTACGAACCATGTCTTTAAGATTCTGCATTTTTGCATCTATTATTAGGCAAACAGTTATAGGTCAAAATAATAATCAATTGCATCCTAGATACCATGCTCGTAGGATTTTCTGCACTCTTTCTACGCCTGTAAAAAGTGTTTAAAATTAACAACGCTAGAAAGCATGCCTATAGGAACTATTAACCCAATCTGAATCACTCGTTTTAAGATTAGTCCGTCAGTAGTAACCAAATGCAGAACTCGTATCATTCTGTTAAAACTGGCAACTTTCAGTAATCAGTTCACTTCCTTATTCCTGAAACCAGTAGATGCCATCACTTAGGGAAACAAGTAAGTAGTTAATTAATTGCACCAGTCTTTGATAAGTTACAGCCAGGCGAGCCTAATGCGAACTTCTTGTCTAAAAATATGTAATGAACCAGCCTGCCTAACGTTAAGCATAATTTGGACCTAATCAGTATATGTAAGACGTGCTAAACTACATGATTTCTATGATTAAAGGAGGTTTGTCTGAGCCTTAATTGCTTTTGTGCTCCCATAACTGTCTTATGTGTTTTGCCTGACGCCTTAGTATTTTAACCTTTTGAACCTCTGAAAAGCCAAGCTCCCTCCCTTTAGGATAGTGGTCCTAAAGCCTCCAGGACTGATAGGTGGGACGGGTAATAGCACGCTGTAGGTAACGACACCATTTCGCGCTTAATACCATATCGGGGTGGGAAGGGTAGACATGGAGATGATGATCACACGATAACACTACGCGTACGATTTGTTACCGGTGTTGTGTGGATAATCCATGTGATTTATAAACCTAGGACCCCTTGCCCTATGTTACTTTGTTTAATATCAATAAATTATGTCTTTTCAATTACCCAAAACTCCCCTTTATTTTTTTTACTGCATTATCCCTTTTCCTTCTTTGTTTATAAATTCCAACATGCTTGTTAGCAACCCTTATGTGTAAATTTATTTGCATACTTGTTTACATTAAAGTCACAACATAGCATGGCCGGGAACCACACTAGTGGATCTTGAGGGTGCCTAACACCTTTCCCTCGAGATAATTTTTAGCCCTTACCCAAACTCTGGTTTTCCAATTCAAAACCCTTCTTAGTGTCCTAATGCACTCAATCATTAGGTGGCGACTCTTCAATTCCAAAAACCCAATTCCCAAACGGGAATAGATTTGTCTTCCCGAATGTTGTAAACCCGATTTCGCGAGAAAAAGGGGGCGTCGACAGCAGGTAGGCAAGCTGACGGTCCCCCTTCTTAGGATCCCTGATCAGCGAGAGTTGGCGTGTTCCACTTGATCCGGAGCTGCTTTTGATTTTGGTACGATACGTTTGTATATATATATATATATGGGTATGACGTGGCTCAGTCCCGTCTTTGTACAGTTATGTTTCTATTAGAGGTCTGTAGACAGTATGTCTAGTTGGGTTGTATGTGGCCTTATCGGCTTTCAGTTCTGGATGTATAGTTATCTATAGTAGCCTTGCCGGCTCGCCCACTGTATTCTGCCTATATACGTACATATGCCTTGTAGGCAGTTCATACATGTTATTTTCGTAATTCAGCAGATGTTATTCAGGTTCATATCTTAAACACATGCTTAGGGGTGTTTGACAGGTACGACTCAGTCACCCGTCGCAGCCTATCGGTTTGGGTCGTGACAACTGTCCTCTATCATTCCTTCTACCATTCTGAACGGGGTTGCGTTCAGGCCCGTTGTTTCTCCAATCTCCACCGTATGGCTGGTATCGGTCTCTGTTCGGCCGTGGTTCTCGATCGATATCCCTTTTAACTCTATCCATGGACCTGTTTGGATAAATGGACCCGGAAGGAGCCCTAGCTGATCATCCTCGACCTTGATCTTCGACTGATACCGATTATGTACATAGGCCCAAGTGGCAGCTGGATATTCGATCAAATTCTGCTTCAACTATTGTGAAGTTATGGAACTCCGAGCGTTGAGACCTTGAGTAAAGGCTTGAACAGCCCAATCGTCGGTGACCGGTGGCAAATCCATTCGCTCCGTTTGGAATTGAGATACGAATTCCCTGAGCATTTCGTTGTCTTTCTGCCTTACCTTGGAAAGGTCCGACTTTCTTATAGCGACCTTAATGGCTCTGGCGTGTGCCTTTACAAAAGAATCTGCAAGCATAACAAATGAATCGGTAGAATTAGGCGGAAAATTATGATACCATATCATAGCACCATTCGATAGAGTCTCCTCGAATTTATTCAGCAATACGGATTCAATCTCGTCATCTTCCAAGTCATTTCCCTTGATGGCGCACATGTATGAAGTGACGTGTTCGTTTGGATCTGTCATCCTGTTATACACCGAAATCTCGGGCGTACGAAAATTCTTAGGGATTGGCTTCGGAGCCACACTCGGGGGAAAAGGTTTTTGCACAAACTTTTTGGAATCCAGTCCTTTTAATATCGGTGGTGCCCCCGGGATTTGGTCGACCCTGGAGTTATAAGTTTCCACCTTCTTATCCTTTTCCTTGATCTTCTTTTCCCCTATCTCGATTCGCTTTGTCAGTTCTTCGAGCATCTTTATGATAGCAGGATTGGTCTCCGATCCTCCTCCATTCGATCTCTTTGGCACTGATTCGGCTCTATGAACAATATCTTGCAATGGCTCGAGCTCGATCTTACTTGGTGCACGGTTCTGATTTTGGAGTTGTGCTATTGCAGCTTGTTGAGTCTACAACATTTCTAATATCATTCGAAGGCTAATTCCGCCTTCTTCACCGCCCTGCGCGTTCTGATCGGCTGGTCGAACATCTCTATGGACGCTACTTTCAGGATCGACGGCCAAATTCCCATTAATGGCTATATGGCTGACGTCGATTGGGTCCATGGCCGGGGCTCCATCGGGGTTATCTGGAGGTACTCCATTTCCTGGGTTGGCTATGTTGTCGTTCTCGCCAAGGAGACCAAGGCCATTGTTTGTGTGTGTGGGTGCTACTTGAGAGTTTGACATGTTGATCCTGGAATCAAAGACACTTCAAAAAACAAGCGTAAAATAGTGCGTGTTACAAAAATTGTACCATGCAATCACTATTATCCTTAGCCCCACGGTGTGCCAAACTGTTTACCCTTAAAATTGGATAACAATTAAACTTATAAGTGGTTTTAAGGATATGCGATTTCACTTGGCAGAAATTGAGAAATATGAGGATTAATATTAGAAATTAACTGTAAAATAAAGCAAACCAATACAGTGAACGGTTATGGCTCTCGAGCTAGATCGCCCTCGAACCAACTGAGTATGCTAATGGCAAATATGAACTGAACAACAGAACTTTAAGAGAGAAAATGAATGTACTGCTTTGTTATGCGTGAATATGATGATTACAAAAATGATTAAAACTCTCTTTATATAGTAGAGGAATTCTACTTATGATACAATTTTATATACGGAAGGAAATCCCATGATTGGCTATATAACCGATCTTGACTCGATACGTGCCGAGATTTCCGCCACGATCCTTGCCTGATCACGGATATTTCGGTTTTTTGTTATTTGACTTAGCAGGCTTCCTTCGATCTCGCTCGATCTCTTTCTCGCTTCGATCTCAATCACGGCTGGTCTCGATCTTGATCGGCCATTGAGTCACGAGCTTAGCAATCCATCTCCGTACCATCGTTCAATATAATGCGAGGCCGAGCCTGGGTCTGCCACCCTGGTTTTGGTTAGCCATACAAAATTAGACAATCCTGATTTCGACCGTATAAAAAATTGAATATATTTGTTTTCCGATGAATAATGAAGCCAGGACCTCTTTGATTTAGTGGACGGAAAACATTTCTTCAATGCTAAATAATGAATTTTCTTATATAAAAAAATCGGTGCAAGTGCAAAGTCATAATTCTAAAATGAAAACCAAAAAGCTAGATTCAGATTCCCACGGTCTGTTCAACATGAGGAATGATTGGCGAATTTCATGATGTATACTCATGATATCACGCTCTCCTTGGCCCTAGTTCATTTGGATGGAAAAAATATAACTCTTCATATAAAAATAGTCATTGTATTTTTGGTATAGATGAAAAATTGCTATGTTGTCAAATTTTAAAGAAAAGTAAAATAAAATAACAAAATAAGCCGGATGATACTTGTATAGGGTCAAATTTGACCGTCAACATCTCTACGCCAATGGGTACGCCCAGTGAGTATACGTCAACTAACGTAAGGGTACGACTTGGACGTGGGGACAAAAGCAACATCGTTTAAGACTCAGTGTCTTCACTAGGAAAACGTTACCTATTTTTCTATCTTTTTGATTATTTCGAGGGAGGTCTCCTACTATATAAGGGAGACCTTCACATTGTAAAAAGGGAATTCTGGAAGAATACAACGCTCTCATTTTCTCCTACTCTCTCTCTATCTCTATCTCTAACGAATACTTTCTCTTGAGTTCCTATTATCATTTTACACTATTAGATCTACAACAACAACTTCATTTTTCATCTCTAGGTCTATTATATTTGATTACGATTTACCCTTTCCTACTTTTGATTGTTTTTAAGCTTGCAAAGTATATCGATAACTTTTGAGCCAAACAATTTGGCGCCGTCTGTGGGGATTTCGAGAATCAAAATCATAGTATCCACCTAGAGAGCAACCAGCTACCATTCTCTACACCACACGAAAACAAAAGATGGCTGAAAATAACACCAGAATGAAAGCGATAGTGGGTGTTACAGCCAATCTCCTTGATCCTCTCAACGAGGCCGGTGACGAGGGCATTTTGAATGCAACCCCTAGCATCACGCCAGGTGCAGAGATCTCATCTTCCCCATCCGAAGATTTGACGATCTTGCATGAAAAAGGAGCTTCCACATCTGCGGCTAAGGAAGCACCCTCGGTGGTCAAGAAGCTACTGGAAGAATGGCTAACAAGCACTCTAAGTGGCTTGGTTGAGAAGTCACGCAGGGNCTGCGACAACGGGCGACAGTTCATCGGCCAGAAAACAACAGAGTTCTTCGACAAATGGCATATTAAGCGAATACTCTCCACGCCATATCACCCCGCCGCCAACGGCCAAGCAGAGTCTTCCAATAAAACCATACTGAACATACTGAAGAAGAAACTCGAGGAAGCCAAAGGGCTATGGCCCGAGCTACTACCGGAAGTGTTGTGGGCACACCGGACCACACCCAAATCCTCCACAGGAGAAACACCGTACTCACTGGTCTACGGAACCGACGCGGTCATACCAGTCGAAATCGGCGAACCAAGCTTGAGGTATTCACATACCAGCGGAGCAGAGAACGACATAAACAGACTTCAAGACCTCGATGAGGCCGAGGAAAGAAGAGAAATGGCCCACATAAGAATGGTGGCTCAGAAACAACAAGTCGAAAGATACTACAACAAGAGAGCCAAAATAAGACCACTCAAAGTGGGAGACTACGTCCTCAAAGCCAAAACATTGGCATCAAAAGACCCAAGAGAAGGAAAACTAGGCACCTACTGGGACGGACCCTACAAAATCACAGCAGCAGCAAGTAAAGGAGCTTTTCAATTGGAAACAATGGAAGGAAAAACGCTCCAAAACAATTGGAACGTCGCCCACCTCAAGTATTTCCATTTCTGAAAGGCGTCTCCCGAGTCGTACTCTTTTTCCCTTACCCGAGTTTTGTCCCAATTGGGTTTTATCGGGGAGGTTTTTAACGAGGCGGCAGAGGGGGCACCCGGAGATATTTGCGGAACAAGTTTACCATACCAGCCACTCCATACGCTCTCCTGACTGACATGACAAAGGGACTGAACTAGCATGATCTCCAATGTATGAACGGCTAAGGCCATCTCCAATGTATAAACGGCTAAGGCCATCTCCAATGTATAAACGGCTAGGGCCATCTCCAATGTATAAACGGCTAAGGCCATCTCCAATGTATGAACGGCTAAGGCCATCTCCAATGTATGAACGACTAAGGCCATCTCCAATGTATGAACGGCTAAGGCCATCGTCGTCAACAAGTCGACCCAGCTCGACTACGACAAACAAGTAATTCGACGACAATCGAAGTTACGTACATGGCTAAGGCCATCGACAATATTATGGCTCAGGCCATCGTCGTCAATAAGTCGACCCAGCTCGACTACGACAAGCAAGTAATTCGACGACAATCGAAGTTACGTACACGGCTAAGGCCATCGACAGTATTATGGCCAAGGCCATTGTCGTCAATAAATCGACCCAGCTCGACCACTACAAACAAGTAATTCGACGACAGTCGAAGTTACGTACATGGATAAGGCCATCGACAATATTATGGCTAAGGCCATCGTCGCCAACAGTCGCCAATCCTGTTTGATTACGACGAAATGCACTCAAATAACAATTGAAGTGATGCCATTATTAGCTAAAGCCACCACTATCTAGCGTCGAAGCCGCATCCTATCGGCGGATAACACAGACAATGTTCAAGAAACACACTGAAAATCCTATAAGTGAGCACTCGCTCTGCGGAGACGAGGTACCGAAAATAAAAGATACAAAAGGAAAAGAATGACGGCAAAAGTACGACTTTCATTATCATTCAAAAAATGTATGTACACCTGACCTTACAAAAGGTCCTATTTACATTCCAAAATACAACAAAACAAAATTGCTACAAGTCCTAAGAGGCTTCGTTGCTTCGACCGTCGTCCCCCGCCTGACCGCCACCTTGTTCATCGCCGCTCCCAGGTTGATAAGTTGCAGAGATCCAAGAGCCGGATTCTAGACGGTTGACGTCTTCGGAGTTATAGCCCGCCCGGTTTGGGGAGTCAGAACTATACCCGCAGGTTTCGCGGGCGACGCGGGCTACGCACCGTTGCTCCTGAATCTCCGCCTCAGTGGCTCGACCCGCAGCCAAGAACTCCTCGAATACGACTAATCTTGCCTCGGCGTATACCCACATATCATGCGCCTCACGATGCGCATCCTCATCAGGCCTTGGTACGGTAGTCCGCTTAAGGACTTCAATCTCAGCCGCCCTGGCATCGAGTTCGGCGATCAAAGCAGCGACCTTGGTCCGCAAATTAACAGCTTCCGCCGCTACCCCACAGCTAACCTCCAATTCTTCTTCCTTCGACTGAAGAAGAGTCTCCAGCTCAATGTTCCGAGCCAGAGCAGTGATCAGCTGCTCATCGACCTGCTCCAGCTCGGCCACCCTCCGTTTTAGTTGGGCCTCCGACTGTTCAAGGCCCTCATGGAACACCCGAAATTCCGGGTCCTGCTTAAGTAGGTCCGCCAGCGCCCGATGCTTGGCACGGCACTGTTAGTACTTCTTCGCCACCTTGTTGAAAGTGGCTGCCTTCTTTTGCGCCCGCCGCCAACTCTCCACCTCCAAAATGAGAGTCTAAAAAGGAGAAGAAAAAGAGGAAAGGCAAGTCAGTACGCATCAAAGTTAGCCTTACGGCACACAAAGAAAACTGAAAGCTACCTGCAAGGCCGCGCCAGCTACCCTCCGGGATAGATCCCCGTCACTAACACCCTTCAGCATTTCACGCTCAGCAGCCGCACATAACAGGGTCATATCCGTTGTGGCCTGCTCGCTGTGTTGTAACAGGTTATACCCTCCTGGGATCATAATTCGGCGGTTGGACCTACCCGCCGTCATCTCCACATGGGCTGGACCCCTCGTTAACCCATCTGCATCTACACGGGCGGCCTCAGTGTCTGCCCTCTCGGCACCATCGCCCACTTCTCCAACAGCAGCCGACGAACCGCTCTCCAGAACACAGGCTGGGCTGGCGTCGTCAACAGCTCTCCTTTAGAGAACCGACCTCC
The DNA here is from genome assembly GCF_001879085.1 of Nicotiana attenuata. Taxonomy (NCBI): domain Eukaryota; kingdom Viridiplantae; phylum Streptophyta; class Magnoliopsida; order Solanales; family Solanaceae; genus Nicotiana; species Nicotiana attenuata. The sequence continues at coordinate 278,559 of NW_017671277.1, read as the reverse complement.
CAGAATGGATATCATCGGCCATAAAAACCGGCCTCGACACTTGACGGGGTTCACTTACCCTCTCGTCTTCAGTCGCTATCCCCTTGCCCGTTATCAACCGCTGTCTCTTTCTCTCTGGCGGCTCCTCACCTTCAGAAGTCTCCTCCATAGACCGCGGGGACGGCACTGAAGGAGTCGCTTCACTTGCGGATGCCGTCATAGGCGCAACCTCCTGCTGAGGAACCTCTAGAGCGCCATCACTGAACGAGCCGCAGGGTATGTCTCCGCCATCAGAGTCGGTCTCCGCCCTAGGCGAGGTAACGATGGCCTTCTTCTTCTTGGGGCGCTCCGACCTGCCAACACGAGTAAGTCAGGTAACAAAACCTAAGGGAGCTTCCAAACCAAGGCCGAAGAATTACTTGACGGGCCAACTATTGAAGAAATACAGCCCAGGTACGGCATTCCTCCGCATAAGGTATCAATCTTTCCACCCACGATTTAATACTGTCAATAAACTGGGGTGGAGAAGCCCTCGCTACAAAAAAAAAAAAAATCACAGTGGCCGAATGGTCAAGGTCACGAACAGTCATGAATTCTGCAAATAAAGGTACTCACGTTCTGGGTTCCAACTTTCCGGGAATCCTTCAAGGTTTGACACCAGGTGCTCCGTTCTGATGTAGAAGTATCTACGCCAGAAGAGGCGGTTGGCCTTGTCGTCAGACTTAACTACCAAACCCTTCGCGCCACGGCTTTTCAATTGCAACATGGTACCCCTCAGTTAACCAGGGCTGTAACTGTAAAAGATGATGAACTGAGACGCCGCACTCAGCCTTAGCTGCGTACGTGGTCAGAATCCTGCACACCTTCAAGGTGTAAGGAGTAAGCTGAGCCGGACACACATTGAAAAAACGGCAAAGCTCCTCCGCTAGAGGGTAAATCGGTAGACTAACCGATAAAAAACGGGTACTCGTAAAATGTGCAGTACCCAGGCCTTTGCACATTGGCATAGTCCATCCCAGCCGGAGCCATTTCCACATGGTCAGGAATGTTGTGTGTCGCTCGAAGGTTGTCTAGATGAGATTGCAGTAAATCACTGCGCTCCCAGGGAAGGGCTGGACTTTTCGTTTGAAAATCCTTTCGAATATGCATTTCTTTTGGGAGGACGTTGTCTACAGTAAGGGGAACGAGGGTCTTTTTCACTTCCTCCTCCTCACCGCCAGAGGAAGGCGGAACCCTAGATGGGTCAGTGTCCTTGGTCTTTTTACCACCTTGACGACGTTTTACCATGATGATTTTGTTGGGGAAATAAGGCACTAACGACGAGAAATATGACTTCAAAGAAGTGGAGGAGTCTCACACGAAATAACGGTTACAAGAAAGAAAGGCAAAGAAGTAAACTAGAGAATATTTTCCAAAGGTTCGAAAGATGAATCGGATTGAACCTCTCCCCCATTTATAGGGTTAGGTTGCGCAGAAATCGAAGAGTCATGATTCAAAACGTGCGCGGGAAACCAAAATGTCACATCATCCTTTGAACCGCCTCGGGAGTAAGTATAATAGTGACGCATACAGGCGATGACGTCATTCCGAAAAGGAAGCCACGCGTCAGTGGCTCAACAACGTCATACATTTCGCCTCATGCACGTTGCCGCCCCAGGTCGAGGTCAAATTCTCCTAAGACGAGGTTTGCATTTCCGCCCATTGAAGACGCCTACCGAATGCGTCTCCAACGAACGGAGGGACTAACTGTATAAGGTCAAATTTGACCGTCAACGTCTCTACGCCAATGGGTACGCCCAGTGAGTATACGTCAACTAACCTAAGGGTACGACTTGGACGTGAGGACAAAAGCGACATCGTTTAAGACTCGGTGTCTTCACTAGGAAAACGTTACCTATTTTTGTATCTTTTTGATTATTTCGAGGGAGGTCTCCTACTATATAAGGGAGACCTTCACATTGTAAAAAGGGGATTCTGGAAGAATACAACGCTCTCATTTTCTCCTACTCTCTCTCTCTATCTCTATCTCTAACGAATACTTTCTCTTGAGTTCATATTATCATTTTACACTATTAGATCTACAACAACAACTTCATTTTTCATCTCTAGGTCTATTATATTTGATTACGATTTACCCTTTCCTACTTTTGATTGTTTTTAAGCTTGCAAAGTATATCGATAACTTTTGAGCCAAACAATACTTACTCGGACTCCATTCATAATTTAAAACAATAGATGCATGACATATGTTATATCTAAATATATTCACATATGTTATCACTTAATCATAATTAATTAAGTAATATGTATTCTTAACTTAAGTTATCACCCTCATTCCGATACCAGGTAGCATTTCTACTTTCTTGATAAAAGTACCTGACACTCACTTGATCAACCGTCGGAAATAGATGAGTACGTCTAAATTAACGGTCTAATGTCCAATTTTTATTTGATATTTTTGTGGATTGCTAATCGTGGTGTGTTACATGGCATCAGAATTGAGAGGCTAAGCCACTTAAATTAGCTTTAGGTCGTATATACTGGTATAAATTTGTGTACCTAAAAAATTTAGTTACTTCGAACATTTAATAATTGGACCAAACTATGAATCAAAAAATCTTTCTGTGTGTAGTAATAGTGTGACCAGTCATGCATGTAAAGTCCCCGTCTAGTTTTGTGATCTGTGATTGGACCAAGCTTGTTATTAGGATTGAGATCTCCATCTCCTTTCTATTTCCCCATACTTCCCATTCTCCACCTATTTTTCTCCTTTTTATTATTTAATGTGATACGAATTCAGGGGAGCCTTGGTATAACTGGTAAAGTTGCGCATAATGGGAGCTTAGTGCACCGGACTGTCCTGTGATACTAATTGGAGGTGGTCCCTTACGAAGAGCACGTTTTCCAAGCAATTTGAGTTCAATTGTGGGTTTGTTACCAATATAAAAGCAATAACTACGTCTCAATTTTAAGTTGAGATCACCTAAATATGTAAATTCTCATTGTACAGCTCATATAATCATCATATCAAATTAAACAATGAAGAAAAAAAGGAAAGAGAGGATAGAATGATACAGTACTTGTCAAGGAAGAAACCAAAAAGCACATGCCATGGAACTGTTCATTGCCTTGTTTCTTTCTCCACTTTCTACGAAGGAAGGTTTTGGCTCTTATCTTTTACTCACACGTTTCTGTCCAATGAATTCAATTTAGATTTTTTTTATGTAAAGAAATATAGTATATAACCCCGTAAATAATAAGAACACTCGTGCGCTAGATACACAAAAGGTTGAATCTCAGTTGGGACTAGTCAATTAATTCGAGGGCAACTGCTTTTGAATATTTTTTTCTCTCTTCCTTTATTATACTATAGTTCAGCTTATATTGATTGACAGTATATATTGTTTTATTTTTAAGTTTACATATCTTATATTTATTAAAGATTACCTGTAAAATATTTCTAACTGATATGATAATAATGAATTTATTTAAACTGCTGGTATTTATAAGTTAAACTCTCTTTTTTTGGTAACTAAATATTTGTAGTATTTATTACCAAAGAAACTGTACAATCATAGCTAACTAACACAGTTAGCTATCAATGTTGAGTTTTTTAAGCTAAAATAAGCTTAAAAGAGGACGAATGGGAAATGGAGGGAAAATAAAATATTTGAGTTTTCCTCCTTGACAAAGGGACATTATCCCATATTGAAAGAGTAAAAGATTTTTGATGGGTATATATACAATTGCTCTTCTTCTAGCTCTTAAAGAATTAATAAGAAGGCAAGCCTTGCGCCGTCGTCGTCGTCGCTCGCTCGGCTTCGGCTTCGGTCAAATGATTGGTTGATTAATTTTTTTGGACCAAATTTATTTGTTAACAGTAAATATTAACGTAATATTATTAAATATCCGGTTTTTATAAACGAGAAATTAATATGAAATCCAAATTATCCGTTTCCTCAACGTCCGTTTTTCGTCTTTTGTAACGGAAAAATTAAGTTCCCTTCCCGTCCGTTTTCCGTTTTCGTAACGAAAAAATAAAGTTTTGAATTCCCGTTTTATTATTGCGTAAATAGCCATTTGGCCGTTTTGCGTAAACGGTCATGATAGCCCTTCTGAAGAGTTGCACCTCTTCCATTAGAACTCAACATATTGGCTATATATATCAGCTCATTCTCTCAGATTTTTCATACGAATTTCTAAATACTCCTCATTTCTTCTGCATTATTTTAACTACAAAGAAAGCAACAGTAAGTGTAATTTGCTACCGATCATTGTGTTCGCTGAAACACTAGGGTTTGAAGTACCGCTACACCAGTGTGTAATTCGTTCTATCATAGGAGGAAATAATCCACAACTTTGGGTACTAGGAGGGGATTAAGTTCCTTAAGGAAACACTGTGAATTTAATGGGCTCGGATGAAATTCTGTTTCTGTTTTTCATTTCTGTTTATACGTTATTTTATATTCTCCAAAATTATTTTGCAAATACAATATAATAACAATCAATTTTTTTCTATCTGACTGCTACATAGCCAAAGAGTTCCTACTAGAATCTAAACTTGAGTACTTCATTTCTAAGTTAAACTCTTTCTATTATACTTCTTTTTAGGAGGAATTAATCCGTCAATAAAAAGCAATGGAAAGGTGAACTGATTTATGATATACTATATGAGCTAAGAAGCTCAACAACAAATACAGAATAATAGGAAGAAGAAGAAGAAGAAGAAAGGAATTAGAGGCAGAGATGAAGTCGAGAGAGAAGAGAGAATCAGATGATCTTGAGAGAGGAAATATCAAAGTGTATTGAATTTATTTCATTGAGATTTTTTTTTACAATGAGTTGATCAATCATATATATATATATATATATATATATATATATATATATATATATATATATATATATATATATATATATATATATATATATATATAGAGCTGATCAGATATTCCCATAACTAACACAAGGTAGTTAGTAACTACCTTTCCTAGTTTCTGTTATAAGTTTGCTAAACTACAGTTTAGTCGTTAGCTTTGTATTTTGCACCTTCATTCTTCAACACTCCCCCTCAAGCTAGGCTTTAGTGAAAATATTCAGAACACCTAGCTTGGATGTAAGGTATTCATGTTGCACCCTGTTTAATCCCTTAGTTAGAATGTCTGCAGGCTGTTCTCTTGTAGAAAGATATTGAGTCGAAACAAACCTTGAACTATTTTTTCTCTTATGAAGTAGCAGTCTATTTTTATATATTTTGTTCTTTCATGGTAGACTGGATTGGCTGCAAATTGAATTGCTGATTTGCTATCACTGTAAATCACAACTGGTAGCTTAACCTGAGCCTTTAACTCTTCCATGAGTCCTAGTATCCAAACTAGTTCTGCAACAGTTGATTCCATACTTCTATATTCTGCTTCAGCAGAACTTCTGGATATAGTAGTTTGCTTCTTTGACTTCCATGAGATTAGAGATTCACCCAATTTAATAAGATATCATGTTACTGATTTTCTTGAATGAGCACAAGCTGCTCAATCTGCATCACAATATGCAGTTATTTCTTCTGATTTACCACTTGACAATAAGATACCCTTTTCTGGTTCCTTTTTTACATATTTGACAATTCTTAGAGCAGCTTCCATATGTGATTTCTTTGGCTGGTGTAAATACTGACTTAGTGTTTGAACAGTGTGTGAAATGTCAGGTCTGGAAATAGTTAAATACAGTAATTTTCCAATCAATATCTGGTAGGCATTTCAATCAGTAGGAGGATCAGTAGCTGTGTTGATTCCTGTTCTTGCTAGATGATCATCGTATTCTTCAGTGGTCAATTTGACATCGATGTCCATCGGTGAAGATGCTGGTTTAGCAGCACTTAATCATGCCTCAGAAATAAGTTCCAAGGTGTATTTTCTCTGATTAGTATAGCTTGAGTTGTTCTTGCAAACTCAATACCTAGGAAGAACTTTAATTCACCTAGATCCTTCATCTTGAAGGCTTGTGCAAGTTTGTCCTTTGTGTCTTAAATTAGAGTTAGAGTATCTCCAGTGATGAGCATATCATCAACATATACTTATACTAGAACTGAACCTTGTTGAGTTTGTTTCAAGTAGAGACTGTGATCATACTGACTTTGTTTGAACTTTATTTTTAGCAGTGCTTCAGACAATTTTGCATTCCACTGTCTGGGGGCTGCTTTAATCCATACAGGGATTTAAGGAGTCTATATACTGATTTATTCTCCCCCTGAGTCCCAAATCCCTGTGGTAATTCCATATATATCTCATCATTAAGATCTCCTTTCAAAAATGCATTATATACATCTATTTGATGAATGAACCATTTCTTCTGTGCAGCAAGTGTTAAGATTGTCCTGATTGTCTTTATCTTTACCATTGGGAAAAATGTTTCATAATAATCTATCCCCTTTTGTTGACTATATCCTTTGGAAACTAGTCTTGCCTTGAACCTTTCAATATCTCCTGTAGAGTTATATTTTATTTTATAGATCCACTTACACCCTATAGGTGTTTTGCCAGCGGGTGGGGAAGTAATCTCCCATGTATGATTTTTCTGCAAGGCTTCAATCTCATCTTTTATAGTATCCACCCACCTTGGATATTTTAAACCTTCTGAGTAGTTCTTTGGTTCTATAACAGTTGAAACCTTGGCAATGTAAGCTTGATGCTGTGGATTCAGTGTATCATGGTTATGTAATTGGATGTGGCATATAGAGTGTCTTTGTGAATGTTAAGTGACACAAAGTCTTTCATCCATATAGGTGGTTGTCTTTCTCTTTCTGATTTTCTTTGATTGACCTGTGATTCTACATGATTCTGAGGAAATTGCTCTACTTGATCATCTTGATTGTGAAATTGTATGGGTTCTTTATGAAGTGCAGAATCTACTGGTGGAGATAAATCTACTGCATCAGCTTCTGTCTCTACACTTTGTTCAGCATGTTGTGTAGTGAATTCCTGTGCTTCAGTTTGATGACTGTTAGGAACTGTAGTAATTAAAGATTGGTTGTCTTCTGTGGTATGGATCTCTATATAAAGATATGATTGGTTTTGTGTAGTGTCAGTAAAGATAGACTGATTTTGTGGTTTGTTTGTTCTGATAAGGAAAGGGAAGACAGTCTCTTTGAATATTACATCTCTATTGACAAAAAACTCCAGTCTTTCAATGTCATATAATAGATATCCTTTTTGATTTTCTGCATATCCCATATGTACTGCAACTCTTGTTCTAGGCAGCATTTTGTCAGTTTCTTGTATAAATTTGGCATAACATAGGCACCCTATAACTCTCAGGTGTTGAATTGATGGTTTTCTTTTGTACAATTTCTCAAATGGAGAACTGTGTTGGAGTATTGAGCTAGGCATTCTATTTATTATATGAAAAGCTGCAAGCATACAGATACCCTAGAATCTAATAGGTATGGAGCCTTGAAACCTGATGGCTCTAGTGATTTCCAAAATATGTCTACGCTTTCTTTCTGTGACCCCATTCTGTTGTGGGGTATAGACACATATTTTTTGATGAATGATCCCATTATCTGTTCTAATGACCTTAATTGTTCTATCAAATTGTGTTTTAATAAGCTGAACAAACTGCTGAATGAGAACACACACATCAGACTTTAAGGCAAATAGATAGAGCCAAGTCATTCTTGAATGATCATCTACTATAGTCAAGAAGTATCTATATCCATCAAAGGTAGGGAACTTGTAGGGTCCCCATATATCTATATGAACTAAGTCAAAATAATTGGTTGTTCTAATACTACTGGTAGGAAATAGAAGCCTAATTTGTTTTGCACAAGGACACACTTTGCAGTTAGCTAATCTATCAGCTATAACTTTTTGAGAAACAGGTAGAATTTTCTTCATTACGGAGATAGAAACATGTCCTAGTCGACTATACCATAGTTGTATATCAGCTTCTTTATTATTGACTCTGCAGCCTGTAGCTTGAACTGTTAAACCTGAACTTTTATTGTCTTCCTGTGTATTAGTCACAAACAGATATAGTCCATCCTTTTCTCTAACAAATCCCTTCACCTTCCCACTCAAGAGATCCTGAAAAACACAAAATTCAGGAAAGAAAGCAACCATCCAGTTTAGCTCTTTAGTCAATTTTGATACAGATAAGAGGTTATACTTAAACTGTAGTAGATGAAATACATTTGTGATAGTATCCTTGTTAAAAAGATTACTTGTTCCCACATGTGTAACTTGAGATACATCACCATTAGGTAGAAACACCTTTTTTGCTATTTCTTGCTTGATCACAGTATTATTATCTAAATAGCTCAAACTTGACACCATGTGATTGGTTGCACCTGTGTCAATGATCCATTCCTGAAGACTATTGGTAGCAATAAAATCATTATGCTTACCTGCTATATTAGCTGAGTAGTTTGAAGTTGCTTCATCTTTGTTAATCATTTGAAGAAGTTGATTATACTGTTCTTTGGTGAATAAGGTAGGAACAATGTTGATATTCTGTCCATTGTGCTGCACCTCAGAGTGGCTCACTCTTGATTTGGTTGGTGGAAAGGTGACTTGTGTAAACTCAGTGTAATCACCACTTTGATTTGTCTGAGATGTACAACTATCCATCTGCACATTTAAGCAGCTGATTGACCAAACTTCCTTTTCTTGAAGTTAGGAGGGTATCCTGCTACTTTGTAGCAGGTTTCTTTAGTATGACCCTTGAGTTTGCACACATCACATTCTAAGTTGTAGTTCTTCTTGAACATAGCAGCCTCATAGTTTCCTGGAAAAACTGCAAGATTGACACCTAGAATACCAGTCACATTCTTGACTGACTTTTGGCTTTCATCACTTAAAATCATAGAGTATGCTTGGTTTACAGAAGGCATAGGACTCATGAGCAAGATTTGGCTGGGCATATGAATCATTAAGCCCCATTAAGAACTGAAACAGCTTCAGCTTCTACAAATGCAGTCTAAAATCTTTGGATTTCTCATAGTTGCAACTGGGGGCAGGAACTAATGCCTCAAATTCTTCCCATAGATCTTTTAGTTTTGAAAAATAGTTAGACACAGTAGCAGTTCCTTGAGTTAAAGTAGCAATTTCTTTATGAACATTGAAGGTTCTTGAACCATCAATTTTGTTAAATCTTTCATGTAATTCTTCCCAAACAGTTTGTGCACTAGTAGCATACATAATACCTCCTAGAAGACCTTTTGCTACTGAACTCATTATCCATGAAAGAACTATAGCATTAACGCTTTCCCAGTGGTTCCCCATAGCCTCAGGAAAATCTTCTTTTTTACATGAACCATCAACAAGTCCTAGTTTGTTTCTTCCTAACAGAGATAGCCTCATTGATCGAAATCAGATAGAGTAGTTTTCGATACCTGTGAGTTGGAACGTGATAATCTGATTTGATGGATGCAGAAATAGGGGATGACTGTAGTCGATTCCAAGAGAGGCTTGACTGCTTCCTCCACCAGATGCAACAGCATTTGTGATATCTTCTTGATCTCCATTGATACTCATCCTTGTTTCTTTGAACTGAATAAATTTTTCCAGAAGTTTGTGCGGAATTGATTTAATCTTCAAGCTCTATGGCTTGGGGCTCTGATACCATGAACTGATTTATGATATACTATTTGAGCTAAGAAGCTCAACAACAAATACAGAAGAATAGAAAGAAGAAGAAAGGAATTAGAGGCAGAGATGAAGTCGAGAGAGAAGAGAGAATCAGATGATCTTGAGAGAGAAAATATCAAAGTGTATTGAATTCATTTCATTGAGATTTTTTTACAATGAATTGATCAATCATATATATAGATAGAGCTGATCAGATATTCCCATAACTAACACAAGGTAGTTAGTAACTACCTTTCCTAATTTCTGTTATAAGTTTGTTAAACTACAATTTAGTCCTTAGCTTTGTATTTTGCACCTTCAGTCTTCAACAAAAGGTAAAAGAGGAAAGGAACTTGGAGAGATTGAAACTAATCCTGTGAACAAGTAGTTAAACTTTGACAACTACAAGTAATCACGTCGGTTTCACTTTTTTATTATTTAATAAAGATTGATATTTCAGAAAACCATATGCTTTCCCCTGCTTAATTTACCCTCTTGGGATCTCAAATGAATTTAAGTATTTTATGATCACTACATAACATCACTACTCACCAACTGCACAAAAGGCACGCGTACAGATATGAACAATGTTATAAGTTATAACACACGTGAAACAAGATAGTAAAAGATTATACATGGATATTCATAATACATCATACAAGATAGGATCAAAACAAATTAATATCGATTAAAAATCTTGTAAAACTATTCACTGCTCTCAAACCCTTAGAATTTCTCCACTACATTTTATATTTCTCCGTCATTCATAATCTACTCCTATTATGTATACGCAATACGTTGTAGTATTTATTTTTATGTTTTCTTTTTTAGTCTTATTTCAATATTCTTTTCTTTTTACGTACGAGTGCAGCACTCTTGTTTTCTTCTCAATCATCATTTGTCACAGAGCCAGTAGCCTTACTGATAAAGAACCATTATTCACAGAAACAGAAAAATTAGAAAGAAAAAAATGGTTTATAAAATTGACCTTAAGCTATAAAATTGAAATCGGATCCCAGCTAGTCAGCAACAACTCAAAAGTAGCTGATTTGTGACATACTCCCTAAAGATAGTAATGGTGACGCGAAACTCATGAAGTACTTTTAGACATCTGCAAACTACTTCTGCGTCCTCTTTCTTTAGACTTTTTAAGTGCAGGGTACAACGTGGTATAGAATATTATTTATTTATTTCCAACTAAGAGTTGATTGATTAGCTTATTAAGTGCGAGACCGACCAATTAGGATGTGATAATTGGTAGTACTCTATATCATGAATAATCCAATCGGTCCAAAACAGCACAACATTGAAAAGTTTGATTGTGGGTTGTTGGGGTAGTGTTTGATATTTGGATATGCTTCAATCAAGCAACACTGACATAATATTGTAATTTGCTCTGGCCTCACTCTTTCCTTTACCTTTAAGGAATTTCTTGATTTAATTTCCTGCCACCTTTCCACGTATAGTGGATATAAAATATTGTACATTTTCCCCGCACTATTTCATATAATTACTTGGATAAATCTTGGAGCAATTATACCTTAGCCATCATCACTTCTCCGACCAAAAAGGGGGACACTAACATCAAGAAGAAATAGGAATATATAGCAGCTGTCAAATTCGGCTCACGTCCAAATGACCCGCCCAAACCGTCCAAGGTTGGGTTAGTTATTGACCCGAATATTTATTGAACTTAGCCTATCTTGACCCAACTCATCTCAACTCATTTAAAACTGGCTAATTTTTAGCCCCTTGATCTATGAGTAACTTTGTCAAAATATCTTAGAAATAATTTTATTTTTTGTGTAATATGTTATATATGACCATAATAAAATAAAAAAGTCTTTTATTTAGTAACTACACAATTATAAGAAAATAACACATATTAATTAAATCTTAATAAGGGTTGGACGGGTTGGGTTATGAACCGAATTTTAGTTCATCCTGACCCAACCTATCTTAGTCCAAGTAACTTTTGAGCGGGTTAAATGACCTGCCTAATTATTGACTCAACCCATTTTGACCCACCCAAAATTGACCCAACCCGCCCATTTGAGACCCCTGGGAATATATGGGGAACATGGGTTATAATGAATTTCCCATCCTTTTCTTTTACCGAATTTTACTCCAAGTTTTAAAGGAAAATAGTGAATCAAACAATTATTGCAAGGCCAAGTACTACTTTTTTAAGTTATGGATGTTCGAATGGTAGACACACCTCTGCCGAGTTCACTGGAAAAATTATCCCTTAGACTAAACGAATTCTGACATTTCCACTCTCTCCGCGTCTATCAAAATGCCAAAATGTCCAAAGCATCTTCTCGCCAATTGTCCCCAAAAAAACAAAATGCTACGTATTCGTAGGTTGCCCGCCCTAAGTTTGAAGTGCGACAAGAGCCAAATTTATCATTTTAGATTTTCTTTTATACCAAAAGTTATGGGCCACAACTAGAAGGGGTTAAGCTGAAAGCGAAAGAGAAACTTCTTTGAATCTGCTAACACAATATATTATTGACTTACAATAATATGTAGGCCTAGCTCTTTATAATAAGTCCAATAAGATAATCGAGAAAATAATGCCATAGTTAGTTAAATTTTAATGATAGTGTAAATTTTATTTACATTGTCACTCAAGAATATATCTTAAATAATATTTTAAATCCCTCAAGTCCTAGACTAATACAGATGACTTCTATGACTGTTAGTAGTGTTTGTTCCAGAAAATTTTGGGGATTTGCGGTCATACCCTATATTTATGCCATCTTTTAACCTGTATCCTATTTTTAAAAACTATTGATTTCGTAGCCAACTAACAAAAAATCCGTAATAATATGACCATTATACCCCTTCCAAAACAAAAAATCCCTTTTTTCATATGCTGAGTTCTGTCCAGCGGAATCCGCCACTCTACTATCCCTCAAAGTTATATCCGCCCTCAATCGGATAGGCCACTCCTTTCTGAATTCACTGATTGTGAAAATGTTCCAGTAATTGACATGGGCTGTGGAGATAGAAACCTTTTAATTCATCAATTTGGTATTTAAGAAGTATACCAAATTGGAGGAATCTGACCAAGAGGATTACATAAGTTAGTGAGCACCTGTATTTCCATCTAATACTTTCAACGTTTGAATCATATGGAAAGTCAGTTAAAACTTCAACTCTAAGAAGGCTGAAGTTCGCCAGTTACAAACAAAAACTTCAGCTCTAGAGCTGAAGTTCGCCAGTTACAAAATAAAAACTTCAGCTCTAGAGCTGAAGTTCACTAGTTACAAAAACAAAAAATTCAGCTCTAGAGCTAAAGTTCGCTAGTTACAAAACAAAAACGTCAGCTCTAGAGCTGAAGTTCACCAGTTACAAAAACAAAAACTTCAGCTCCTAAAGCTGAAGTTCACCAGTTACAAAACAAAAACTTTAGCTCTAGAGCTAAAGTTCGCTAGTTACAAAACAAAAACTTCAGTTCTAGAGCTGAAGTTCGCCAGTTACAAAATAAAAACTTCAGTTCTAGAGCTGAAGTTCACCAGTTACAAACAAAAACTTCTGCTCTAGAGCTGAAGTTCGCCAGCTACAAACAAAAACTTCAGCTCTAGAGCTGAAGTTCGCCAGTTATAAAATAAAAACTTCAGCTCTACCCGAAGTTCACCAGTTACAAAAACAAAAACTTCAGCTCCTAAAGCTGAAGTTCACCAGTCACAAAACGGCTCGCAGTATATTTCGACACCGTGGGAACGTGCAATCACAGGTATAATCAATCATGAAAAAGATGAAGATTCTCTTTCCAGTGAATTCTTCCATGCATGTTCACTATAAAGAGGTAGTGGCAAAGGCTTTTTAAGATCATCCTTCTGTAGTGCCAGAAGAAAAGAAAATTTTGAAAGTGAATTTATTGGTGATGAAATCAACTTTTCCTCCCATTTTTGGTTCTGAAAAGTCCTAAAACGTGCTTAACGACTTTGCATTGTTCCTTGAAATAACATAGGTGTACTGTTAGCTTCCTTTGAGAAAATTCCAGTTTTAACATAGAGGACTAGCGTATACTTGGAGAGAAAGTAGTCTTTAATAAATAAGGGCAAAATAGTCTTTTTAAAAGGTTTTTAACAAAAAAACGGGTACAAGTGCAAACAGAAAAACAAAGCGGCTACAGGTTAAAAAGGGGCGCCCTACCCCATGCAATTTTTACGAAAATTTTGAAGTTGCCCAAAAACCATTATCTATCATCATTTTCTTTTCTCAGGCCCACATAGAATTTTTCTCTTTTCTACCAAAAAGTTATGGCTATGGGCCAAAATTTGGGTCAATCAGAGATGTAACATAACCCTCCAAACAAGAAAGAAAAAAGAGAAAAATAGAAAAATTGTTTCTCTCTTTCAAATTGTTTTCTCTTCAGAAGATCCTAGTGAACATTATTTGCAAATTCCTTCTATGCTAACATTCACAGATTTAACTTATATAAACGGATAAAGAATTTCTACACTATCGATGTATTTTACTAATTGTAACAGGCAATCCATTGGAAAATAGTTTGTAGTTATAATGTAGGTGACATACAACAACATGTAACCGTTCTCAATAACTCTAATACGGTGATTCTAAGAATGACAAAAAAGTTCAATATCCTCGAACAAGCATATCAGTTGCTTGAAGGCCACAGTCTAAAACTTAGCTTTCTTCAATGTCTTAAAAAACCAAGATACAAACAAATAGAAACTCATCTTTTTGGTATGAAACCTTCAAAAGCAATAAAAAGATCAGAAAGAAATACCATTGTATATTCCACGAGTATACTTAGCGAGAAAGAACAAATTTTTGCGACTACTATTGAACAAAGTATACTTTCACATGACTTCAAGAATTGCATGGCATTATACAACAAATATTTGTCTATTGAGAATGTAACCAGTTAGATCATCTTATTCTTTCCTTTCTTGAAAGACTTAAACATTCTTTGACATTACTTTGTCCTCCAGCTAACCAACCTTAACATATATAATCATGTACCTTAAAGTTGGTCTTGTTCTTCAACCTCAAGAACAACATTAATTTCAAATGGATAACACGCACGAGTTACCTGTTTATGCAGATCAAGACCGCCCTGTACGGAGGCACCACTCGGCTCGATATTATGCTCACCATATTAAAGAAAGTCTAACTACTAGACTCTCCAAACTAGTTTGTACAATTTTCTTGACTCTTCTTGCTATTGTTGGTATCATTGGATTCATTTTATGGCTAGGTTTGCGCCCTCATCGCCCAAGAATTTTCCTCCATGATTTCTCAATTCCAGCTATAAGTCAGGGAATTGGACCTGAAAGTGCACAAATAAACTTCAATGTAACAGCAAGAAATTCAAATCAAGCTATTGGTATTTTTTATGATGCAATGCAGGTGACAGCTACTTATCAAGAACAGAGTATTGGGAATTCCCAATTATTGACTCCATTTTATCAACTGCCCAAAAACACTACTGTTCTTGCTGGTACATTTTCTGGCCCCATGATTACGGTGACCGGAACACAGTGGCAGCAAATGCTCGACGACCGGTCTCGTGGAACGGTGGTTTTCCGGCTAGAATTAACGGCGAAAATTCGATTTAGGATATGGTCGTGGAATAGTAAACACCATAGGATGCATGCTAATTGTCCTGTGGGAGTAGGCCAGGATGGTATGGTCTTGGCTGGTTACATTGATAAGAGATGTCCAGAATATTTCAGCTAGGCTGTTCATGGTTTCCTCATTGAATTTTCATTTTTGGTTTGTATTTGATTGTAAAAAGAGTACATTACAATTACTGTAAGGACGAGGGGTCTGATAATTTTACGTAGATTTTATGTAATCACTTAACAGAGGACCTTAATTAGATTGTGTAACATTTTCCACTGTGTATATTGCATCACCTAATACAAAAGTTGGACAGGATCCTGATGAATAACAAAGATAATATGATATCATTTTTTTGTGGTAATAATAATATGATATCATTACAAACATACTGAAAAATCATGGAAATATGAGATAGGCTAATGAACATTTTTAGCTTTAAATGGGGGAAAAGATAATTGAAATATAGAAATCAAAAGGCATATTTTTTATGAGAAGAAAATAGAAAATTGAAATAGCAAAAGAAGGTTACCAGCACTTTCTCTAGTCATTTACATGAACTAATTCGTAAATGATTTAACATTTAACTTATTTTTCTTCTTCTTTAAGTTTCAACAGATGATAGACTTCAAATTAGACGGTGTCTTCTAATTTTCCAGATTCTGTTCCTACGTACATTTACTTTCCAGCGTCATTTTGGTGTAGGATATGAATATCCATCCAATTAATGTGCTTCTTTAAAAAAGTTCCTATGAAAAGCTGAGTAGATCACAACCAAGCTAACACTACTAAAGTTCAACTAAAGGCAAACTTTTCTTTTGGCTATCGTTTCTACAAAGTTTGGATCAATATAAAAGATAGACCTTTTGCTTCTTCATTTTCCTGAACTTGTTCTATTTACTAAACTTGTAATCTCTCCACGTTAATGAATCCCAAATATTCGACCAAAAATGAATAATCGAAAGAAATCCAAACGTTATAATATTGATCTCTACTGTTGGTTCTTCCAAGTTGCAGCTGTCTTAAGTTTGATCTCATTAGTCATGTGGCTTTGTTTGATTCCAAGAAATCCAATTTTCACTCTTGTTGATTTCTCCTTTCTTGATTTGAACGTTAAGAATTCTTCTCTCCATGGCGACAACAATTCTGTAATTTTAAACCTTGAAATTTTCAATCCCAACAAAGGTATGAGCATTTACTATAATGATATCAACTTCACTTTGAATTACAATGGTTTGGTTGTAGGCAGAAGTTCTACACAAGGGATTTACCAAGGCCACAAAAACATTACAAGAAAGGAAGTGCAAATGTATAATGTTGATGAGCTATTTTGGCGAGGAATTGGAAATGGAAGTATAGATTTCGTAGTTCGTTTGGAAACAAAAGTTAAGTTTAAGATATTCAAAAGGAGGACGAAGCTACGAGAGATAAATTATGTAGCATATATTAGTAATATGACGATAAGTTCTAATGGAACTATATCTGGTGAAAAGTTTGTTAAATTGTACCCCCAAAAGTTTTCACTTTTGACATAAACTGAAACTTTAGGTGTGTTCTGTTACGATATGTCGAAGCTACTTCTTACTAGGTCATATGCTAAAATTAGCTTACTAACATTCTTTTAAGGTCATTCTATGAAATTTGACCAACTCCCATGAGGAGAATTTTTTTAATAGCAGCAGAATAAGTAAAATTTACTCTCTCCTATTTATATCAAGTAAGTAACATTTTTTACGCTATTAATTCAATTGCAGTATGGTTATTATAGTTTTTTTTTTTTTTTTTTGAAGTTATTGTCTCAAGCTTGTTACGAAGAATTGCATGTTAGTGTTTTTTTCAAGTATATATTAGACTTGACATGAAGAGCAGTTGCATATTGTTATAGGTTTAATTTTTTATTTTCGTTCAAGTTACTATATCAGCTTTATTATGAAGAATTACATGTTATAGTGGTGTAAAAAATATATACGGCACTACTTAAACAGATTAAGTATGTGTGAATGCAAAAGCTTCAAGCTCTGGCTTCTACGATTTGTTGCCCTGTGTTGGGATTACTTGTCTCGTAGCCCGTTTGGACAAGCTGTCAAAAACTGTTTATTCTGAAAAGTGCTTTTGTTTGAAAATACTTTTTGAAAAAGCGTTTTTGCAAAATAGCAGTTTGTGTGGCCAATTTGTTTGAGTTGTGCTTTTTGCAAGTTCACTATGTTTGGCCAATATTTTAAAAAAGCACTTTTAAGTATCAAATTACGAAAAAGTACAGTAAAGACTCAATTTGCGATTAGTATTATTTAGAAAAAAAAAATAAATTTAAACTTTTATTATAAAAGAATTAAATTAAAATATAAAACGTCAAGTAAAATATAAATTAAAATTTTCAATAAATATAAAATATAGTTATTTCAAAGTAATAACATTGAGTGTTTGGTATTACTTATTGTTTACGTAATAATTTAAATATATCAAAATACATTTTTCAATATAAATTTAAAATATAATCTTAGGAATATAGGAAAGAGAACAAAAATATGATTGAAATAAAAAAAAAGAAAGAAATATATAGTAGAAATAAAAAGAAAAAGGAAAAAGGAAAAAGAAAAGAAAAATGTTACATTATAAGAGATAATTCGAAAAATATAAATTTATTGTAAGGTGATTTTTGTCTTAAACAAATTAATTTTCTGCTTCTGCTTCTTGGAATAAGCTAGAATTTGTAGTTTCTCCCCAAAAGCAGAAAAACTGCTTATGCTGCTGCTCAAAAGTACTTCTTTAATTTGGCCTATACTTTTTTTGTTTTGGCCAAACACCTTAAATTTTTCAAAAATTACTTTTTGACAAAAAAAAGCTTGGCCATTACACCATTCTTGATATTTCTGATCAACCGAAGTAACAGCAATTTCATGATCAACCAAGTTGAGAAAATGGCACTATGTTTCTTCTCATCGAGATTCAGAATCCAAATAAATTAAGATTCTGATATTTACTATGATGATAGTTTCTTAACTTGTTATTATCTTAATAACCAAGATCTCAGTGCTGAAAAGACTGCAATACCTGGTTTCCACCAAAAGAGACATGAGGCGACCACATTGATGCACTTACACTTAAATGTTGAGGGGAGAAAAAAGAACATGGAATTGATAGGTTATATGTGTATCTCTATTATGTTTGATGATCTAACAAACTTAGTGTTTAGAATCAGCTAAGGAATATGTTACACATCCTCAAGTACTTAAGATCAATAAGTCTTTAGTCGGGGACACGGTTCAACTCTTCAGAGTCAAAGGAACAACAGAGGGAACAGATAGCTACCAGTTCCCGTGGTGACTGTACAAGTCAACCCCCTCAAGCTGTAAAGTTGCTGCCTGCATACGCAACAGTGCAAAAATAGTGCAGTAGTCAACTTTATGGGAAATGCCCTTTACCTAACTTGCTTGCATCATTCAAATGATGTCACAAATGAATTATGAACATCAAGCAAAGGTAAAACAAAACACTTGCATATTCAAGAATCATCATCATTCTCTCAAGTGCTCAATCAATCTGGCAAGTGACTCTCAAGGGCATCAAGAACAAAGAACAACATAACAACGGACCAACTCCTGTATCGAGTTATTACATGTCCTTAATTATGTTGCACCTTTGTTAAAGTACTCTACTTGTAATTCCTACTTAGCTTAGTTAGAAGCATTGTGTAGGAAACCTTTGTAAATCATAAACATTTGTGTTTGTGTCTTGGCTAGAGTTAGTCGAGTTGTAAACCTTTGTAATAGAGTTATTACAAAGTTGCTTGTAATAGAGTTATTACAAGCTAGTGAGGGATTAAGAGGTTAATTCTTAGGTTACAATAGGTTGTGATCCGAAGTTTTCTCAGTAGTAAAGTTGAAATCCTACAAGGGTAGGTCGTGGTTATTAATCCCGTGATTTGGGAGTTTTTCACGTAAAATTCCATTGTCATTTACTTACTACAGTGCATCTGTATTCTGTGGGAACTAATAGAGAACCTGGTTCTCTATATAGTTTGTGGACCTTTAGTTTCTATCGATTGGTATAAGAGCAGGTTCTTTCTATCAGGCTAACACCTAGAAAGGATCCTCATGGCTGCTCCGCCAAACTTCGAAGAAGGTCAATCTACCTACAAACCACCAAGAATCAACGACTAATACTATGGGTGGTGGAAGACAAGGATGCACGACTTTATCATGGCTGAAGACTCAGAGCTTTGGGATATCATCTGCGATGGACCCTAAGTTCCTACGAAGACCATTGGAGACCCCGCAGTGACAATTCCTAAAACAAGAAAGGAATACAACGGTGCTGATCGCAAGGCTATAGAAAAGAACTTTCGAGCAAAGAAAATCCTCGTTTGTGGTATTGGACCAGATGAGTACAACATGATTTCAGCATGTAAATCTGCTAAGGAGATCTGGGAAGCTCTCCAAACAGCTCATGAAGGGACAACACAAGTAATGCAGTCCAAGATTGACATGCTAACCATAGAGTATGAGCTTTTCACGATGAAGGACGATGAGTCTATTCAAGATATACACACTCGCTTCACATCTATCATCAATGAGCTTCACTCTCTGGGAGAGATCATCCCCAAGAAGAAACTCGTCAGGAATATACTTAGTGTATTACCTTGTTCCTGGGAAAGCAAAGTAAATGCTATCACAGAGGCAAAGGATCTGCAGAAGCTGACCATTGATGAACTTGTTGGCAATCTGAAGACTTATGAAATAAAAAAGAAGAAGGTTAATGAGAGAAGAGAGCCCAAAAGGGAGAAGAACCTAGTCCTCAAGACGGACAACAATGACTCAGGTGGTGAGGATGCTGATATGGCCTACCTGACAAAAAGGTTTCAGAAAATAGTTCGCAGAAATGGAGGTATTCCAAAAAGGGGTAGCTCCAGCAAGCCAAAAGGTTTTGACCTATGTCATAAGTGCGGTAATCCAAGACACTTTGTCAAGAATTGCCCTCTCCTCAAGAAAGATCAGTACAAACACAATACTGACAAAACAGCTAAGAGGAACCCGATTCGTAACAAACGATTCAAGAGAAAAGATGCCGTTGACAATGTTGTGAAACAAGATCTTGATGCATGGGGAGACTCTTCCAGCGAATCTGAAGAAGATGATGATCAAGGTGATAGCTCCATGATGGCGGTGGAAAGTGAAGCAGCTGTGTATGACTCAATCTTTGCCCTGATGGAAAAATCTGACAATGATGAAGATGACGACGATGATGATGAGGTAAACTTTCTAGATGTTTAAAGAAATCTAAAGTCTTATTCTCCGAAAAAACTTATGTCTTTGACAAATGTTTTAATTGATGCTTATCATAGTCTTATAAATAATAAAGATGCATTAAATGTGGAACTAGGAGAAGTAGAACATGAGAGAGATGACCTAGTAGTTGTTGTGGTAGATTTAAAAGAAACCATTGAGAGTTTAAAGAAGGAAAAAGATGCCTTAACTGAAAAAATTGCTAACATTGAGCATGAGAGAGATTACCTATTAGTAGTGCTTGTAGACCTAAAGAAACAATTTAGGAACTAAAAAGGAAAAGTAAGCCTGGGAACACTCAAAAAGGAAAGGAAGTTGCAAGTGAGGCACCCCTTAGGCTTGAAAATGAGTTAAAATCAGTGAAATCTAATCTTTGATCTTTCAGTGCTTTCCCATGAGTACCTACAACATCCAATATTAACTGCTGGTTCTCCAGGAGCTTCTGGTTGTCCAGAAGCTCCTTGATAGTGTCCTCCACTGACTGTGGGACCTGTGGCTGAGGGGGTACATACTAGGATGCCAGCGAGGTAGAAAGCACAAACAGCTTAGAAGTAGCTGCCTGCATCCAGTTGTTGATACTGGCAAGGGTCTGGCTCAAACGGTGGGCAGTCAGTGGATAGGCTGAAGATGAGGGGATATCTGGGGCAGTGGTAGTAGAGGGTGTCGCGCTCCCTTTTTCTCGCGAAATCGAGTTTATGACATTTGGGAGGACAACTCGTTCCCTTTTGGGGAATTGGGTTTGATTTGAAGAGTCGCCACCTAATGATTAAAGTGCATTAGGACACTAAGAAGGGTTTGATTTGAATAACCAGAGATTGGGTAAGGGTTTGAAATTATCACAAGGGGAAGGTGTTAGGCACCCCTCAGGATCCACTAGTGTGGTTCCCGGCCGAACTATTGTTGTGAACTTAAGCGCAAATAACACATAGGCAAATAAAGACTTCAAGTAAGAGGGAATTTTCACATAATGGTTACAAATAAACAAAGTTAGAAAGAACCAAAAGAAAGCTGATTTTTCTTAAAGAAATAGTTTGAAATTGGAGAAGAAGCAAAGAAACAAAGGGAGGGGAGTCCTAGGTTTATAAATAATATGGATCACCCCACATAACATCCGGTAATCACTCCTCAGTGAGGGGCTACACGTGATGTTATCGCATGGTCATCATATCCATATCTATCCTTTCCCACCCCGTTAGGGTATTAAAGCGCGGAAGGAATGGTCTCGTTTACTTATTGCATGCTATTACCCGCCCCAATCCTATCAGTCCCGGAGGCATTTTGGACTACTAATCCTAAAGGGAAGGGATATTAGGCTTGTTTATAGTTTCAAAGGCAAAACTCTAAGGCGACATACAAAAATACGTATAGCAAGTTGGGGGAAGCATATAACAAGTAAAAGGCTCAGATATACCTCATTTGACAGAGAAGCACATAATTTAGCATGTCTGGCACATACTTGTTTAGGGTCTGATTAAAACTTAAAGGTTGAGGCAAACTGATTTGTTACATAGTTCAGATAAGAAGCCCGAATCAGGCCTGCCTGCTAGTTGTAGCTAATAAAAATCTGATTCAGTTTATAAAATTTACCCCATGGTTTGCATAAGTGTTGGACGAGGGTCCCATAGGCATGATATCTACTGATTTCAGAAACAATGAAGTAAACTGATACATACTGATTTGAGAAAAATTGTCAGTTATTAAAGAAAGGCAAGTTTTAGCGAGAGAACATAAGTTTTGCGACTGATGGTACGTCATTATTACTGGTTTTAGACTTATAAGCGAATGAAGCGATTCAGACTTGATTAAATGTTCCTATAGACATGCTTTCTATGCGTTGTTGATTTTAAACCTTTTTATAGACATGGGGAAATGCAGGAACCTTATGGACATGATATCTAGATGCTGAGCCTATGAACATGATATCTAATTGCAGTTAATTGATTAAGACCTATAAACATGATTGCCTAATGAAGAATGGATATGCGAGATTTAGAAAGACCTATAGGCGTATTTTCTATATGTAGAATTCAGATTTCCGGGTAATTACAGGCGTGATATCTATATGAGAGAATGCAGAATTCCTACAGACATGGTATCTATATGAGAAATGCAGAATTCCTACAGACATGGTATCTATATTAGAGAATGCTGAAATTCAGAAATAAGCTATAGGCAGGATATCTATATGAGAGTGCAGAAATTCAGAAAGTACCTATAGGCAGGATATCTACCCTTTGCATACATAGTTATCCCTCCCTTTTTCACTAGCCATCCCCAAGAGTTTATTACAAATTATTACAGCCCAGAAAAATAAAAGAATACATCAGAAATTAAAATTACAACCAAGGAGAGCCTGATTCAGACTTCCTGTCTGAAATATGAAGTAAACCAACTCCAATGAGATCATGATCCAAAGCCTTTCTCCCATTTGGATGTGTCAGAGTTCCCTAAGAGTCTCATATGGACTCCGGGCAGTGCTCACACCCAAATGTATCACCAGATTTAGACATAGTACAGTGTGGAAGGGCCAGCCCTCAAGTGTCTAATCAGAGGGAACTCAAGGTCCCAAGGCAAGGCTCACAAGAGGGGGGCAAAACTTAGGGACTAAGAGAGAGTGCAAGTGCAGAAATAGAGTGCTGAAAGGGGGAAAGGGAAAGGGAAACAGTTACAAATAAATACACATAGGGGTGTAGGGGAAATAAGGAAGTTGAAAGAAGCAAGAGCAGGCTGTGGGCATACCAAGCAATAGGGAGTGCTTGCATACCCATAAGCTTTGTTAGAACACAGTGTTTAGAGGCTGGGATCCCAAAGGATCAAGTTTAATTCATGGACAATAACTTACATATTTCCATGTCTTAAACTATAGCTCAAACACATAAGGGGGTAGGGAATAGGGATTCATAACAGAAACAGGCAGAAAGAAATCAGCATGCTAATTTAAATCACGACATACCAGTTTCAAAGAAACAAATAGAGAAAAGTAGTAGGTCTTGTAAACAGG
Organism: Nicotiana attenuata; assembly: GCF_001879085.1. Lineage (NCBI taxonomy): Eukaryota > Viridiplantae > Streptophyta > Magnoliopsida > Solanales > Solanaceae > Nicotiana > Nicotiana attenuata. The sequence continues at coordinate 255,079 of NW_017671277.1, read as the reverse complement.
CCACAGTGCAGACAAGAAGAGAGAACACTATTGTGTGTGAGTATGAGTTCAGAAGGATTGTGGATTCTGTTGAGTTCGTGAAAGGGTCGTGCCATTATAGTGTGAAAATCAGGCAGAAATAAGGCAAGAAATCAGTTAAGGAACTGAATATCAATTAAGAATCAATCACACAAGACTTCCCTTAATTAAGGAATTCAGAAACGGGTAAAAACTATTGGAGGGAAGAAATTAAATAAGCACTTTGTGCAAAGTAGGCAATTAGGGGTAAATACTTAGAAGTTTTATTTAAGTACAGAATTTTGAAATACGCGGTTGTACAATTAAGGTATGAAAATCAATTAGTAGCCAGTAAATCAGAGGTCAGAGATTTTGTATGAATGAACCAAGTCAGAAAAGCTGAGAAAGGTTTTTAACTTAAGTCGAGTCACAGGGAAAATCAGCAAACAAGGAAAGAAAATCAATCAGACCTATTCAGAAGGGAGTCTGAACTAATCACAAATTCGAAAGCCATTTTAGAGGGAAGTTCATCACATATAAAGAGCATACAGACATGTCAAGCATGAAAGAAGATGTCGTGTCATTGTAAAATTAGTAGAAGAATCCAGTGTAAAAGAGTTTAGGAGAGCTTAGCAAAAATCAGAGTCGTATGAAAGACAAGGATGTCCCAACTCAGTTCAGAGACTCGAAATTGGTCTGAAGAGTTGGGGGTTTTGAAATAAAACCCTAGCTCAGGCAAATCACATAGCCAAACTTGGAAGAACCCCCAAATTCGAGGGTTTCCACCATTAATCGAGTGCAAAGATGAGAGGGTAAGTAATTAAATCGAAACAGGTTCAGAGGTCTCAGAAAAGAACTGAAACTTCTAACACGTTTCTTTTAGCAACAGAAACTCATGAGAAACATGATAGAAAAGTAACATGCAGAACATAGTAGAAGAGCTCAAAGAAAACCGAGTAGAAGAAACTAATATGAAACATAATGGGAAAATTGATAAGAACAGTAGGAGAAGCATATTAAGACATTTTTTAGAAGAAGCTTAACCAGAACTCAGTATGTGGAACTTAATAAGAAACACTTAAGAACATAGTAAAAGAAGATACAGTAGGAGAAACACACAAGAATACAGTAGAGGAAAATACAGTAGAAAAAGCATGCAAGAACACAGTATAAGAAAATACAGTAGAAGGAGCATACAAGAACACCGTAGAAGAAGCATACAAGAACATGGTAGAAGAAAAAATACAAGAACACAATAGAGGCAAATACACACAAAAAAGAAAGTTAGAGAAACATTTAAATACTTTCAGAAAAACCCTAGATCGGAAAAGAAATGGTTTTGAAAGTAGTTTTTGAAAGAAAAGCCAGGAAAATCGTTTAAAATCTTAAGGAAAGCATGGATATGGAACAAATCTAAAGAGATCAGAAAAACCTCAAAACTAGGGTTTTCAGAGGAACCCAAACGACGAGAAAGGCTTGGATCTAAGCAAAAGGAGTCGAGACCAGGCTTCGAAATAGACATAGCTTGCCGGAACGGGACCGGAGATGGTCGTGGAACTCGAATCGACAGAGGTCTGGACATAACCCTTCACGGTCGAGTCATGGAGCTTCAGTCAACCAAACGTGAGGAGCCATAGATGGCTTGGTGGGTGGTGACACCACCATAGATCTAGGTTAGAGGGTGACCGGAGAAGATGAACAGAATTCATCGGAGAGGAGGGGGTGGGGAAGGTTCTAGAGAGAACCAGAGGTTAGAGAGATAGAGACGAGTGAGGGAAAAATGAGGGGTATTGGGGGGTCGTTTGGTTTAATTTAGGTAGGTTAAACGGGGACCGTTGATCTGAATGATCAACGGTCCAGATTGGATGGGGTAGGTGGGTCGGGTAGGATAATTAGGATTGGGGTGGGTATTGGATTGGTCTAATTTGGGTTGGGGCTTGGGTTTAATTAGGCCAAATTAGAAAGCCAAATGTCGCTATAAGTTAAATAGCCTCTTTTTCCCTCTTAATTTATAAAAAATTAATAAACCAATTTCTGGAAACAAGTTAAAAGTACTAAAATATCTTATAATATATAGTTATTAATTTAAAAATATAAAATTCCATTTTATAAATATGAGACGAATTTAAACTTAAAAATGCCTAATATTGCAATTATGCAATTTTATCCTTATAAATACCAAAAAAATTTATAAAAATGTGTAAAAAATATCTTAGCCATGTTTTGGTAAAAACATAAGAATCCAATAAATGAATCACCAAAATGATAGTTTTAGGGACCATCATTAGGTTTTTCTTGATAAAATAGGGAAGTAAATTGATTTAAAAATCTTTGAAAAATTAAGGAAAAATAATAGGACCTTATGATGTACTTATATATGCCTATATAGGCTATTTTGAGGGTATTTTGCGTATTTAAAAAAAATACAGGGAAAAATTGGGTATCAACAGGTGCCCCTCTTTACCCGGGAAGGATGAAAGAGGTGTCGGGTAAAGATATGATGACCGATTTTGACCGGATGAAATGGCTTGAAGAGGTTTGGCCGTGCCCTGGCTTCTGAGTTGCCTACATATCCCTGGTCTTACAGGAATCAGGCCATATGTAGTTCGGGATCCGTCGGCGGAGCATGCCGATGGAGACCTTTCAAGAACGGACGCAATATTCAGGTTAAGGTCTAATAGGGCTGCGGGAACTGGAGCGGAATTGCTCCTACCGAGATGGCCGTTGCTCGCCGGTTTACCTGCAAATAAGAAAATAAGGGCATAGATTGTAAATTTAAACATGATGCAAATTCCCGTCGGACCATGAATGCTGTCTTTGGACGGTTAGGATGACGTCCTCAGACCATGATGTCCTGGGCCATGAAGCGTATAATAAAGGATTCGCAGGCCATGAAATGATGCTCTCGGGCTATTAGAATGATGCCTCCGAACCATGATGCCTTTGAATAATGATATGCAAAATATTAAAAGGGGTCCTCAGGCCATGGCATGGCGTTCTCGGGCTATGAAAATGGTGCCTCCGAACAATGACACCTTCGGACAGATTGGCGATCTTTCAGCCCATGAGATGCAGTGTTTGGAAATCTTTCAGCCCATGCAATGCAATAGGTGGCGATCTTTCAGCCATGCAAGCGTAAATAAAGTGGCGATCTTTCAGCCATGCAAACGTAAATAAAGTGGCGATCTTTCAGCCATGCAGTGTAAATAAAGTGGCGATCTTTCAGCCATGCAGATGGAGACAGTGCTTAGTCTCGGACGGCAGAATGGTAGCCTTATGCAATGCAATAGGTGGCGATCTTTCAGCCATGCAAGCGTAAATAAAGTGGTGTTCTTTCAGCCATGCAAACGTAAATAAAGTGGCAATCTTTCAGCCATGCAGATGGAGACAGTGCTTAGTCTCAGAAGGCAGAATGGTAGCCTTATGCAATGCAGAGGATGCAGATGGAGGTAGAGCTTAACCTCGGAAGGCAGAATGGTAGCCTTATGCAATGCAAAGAATGCAGATGGAGACAGAGTTTAGTCTCGGAAGGCAGAATGGTAGCCTTATGCAATGCAAAGAATGCAGATGGAGACAGAGTTTAGTCTCGGAAGGCAGAATGGTAGCCTTGTACCGAAAGTAAAAAGGCAAATGATAATGGAGTTTTTCTTAGCTGATAGCAGGTTGCGACATTGTGACTGCTGGGGACATTGTGCCTGCTGGGGACACTGTCGTGTGCATATAGCAACTGTTCTGAGAGTTGTATTTCTGAACAATGTTTGTCTCGTGAGTGTATAGTATATCTGATGATTTTTCAACTTGAATGCCTGGATCCAAAGAAAAGTCGTGAGTTTTGTAGAGGGGGGAGGTTAGTTCGTATCCCCGCTGGCTCTGCTTGATCTGCGTGATCTTGATATACGTGACACTGTACGTATCGTTGGGGTAGTGTTGCTAAACAAGCGATTTCGGAAATAGACATGCATGATTTAGCAAAAAATATAACATAAATGCATAATTAAGAATATCTTTCTTTTAGATGAACCGACGACCGTGACGTGGTTCAAGACATTGCAACCTTTCTTGCTACGGAATTTTGAGGGACCTCCTCAAAATTGTGCCCCAGTTTACTGGGCTGCTGCTTCTGACGACTGCTTGCGGCGAATGGTTGAAATGACTTCGGAATTTTGAGGGTCCTCCTCAAAATTCTGCCCCAGTTTCCAATAGCAGGGGAAATGAAAATTTTATTGCATTGTGACCGAACCCATAGGGCTGCCTAAGTATCCCCTCCTAAACTGGAATCAGGTCAGGCGTAGTTCAATGTTACATCATACAAGGAAAGCATAAAGGTTACACGTAGTATCTCTTGACTGCATCTGAATTGATCGGCTTTGGCCAAACTTCTCCGTCCATTTCTGCAAGTATGAGGGCTCCTCCTGTTAGAACCCGGTGAACCATGTATGGACCCTGCCAGTTGGGAGAGAACTTCCCTTTGGCTTCATCCTGATGCGGGAAAATTTTCTTCAACACCAACTGCCCCGGTGCGAACTGTGTTGGCTTGACTCTTTTATTGAAGGCTCTAGACATTCTGTTCTGGTAAAGTTGACCATGGCAAAGCGCATTCATTCTCTTTCCGTCTATAAGGGCTAGCTGCTCGTAGCGACTCTTCACCCATTCTGCATCATCAAGCTCTGCTTCCTGTATGATCCTTAAGGAAGGAATTTCTACCTCGGCGGGAATGACTGCTTCTGTACCATAAACCAGCATATAGGGGGTTGCCCCAGTTGATGTGCGGACTGTGGTGCGGTACCCTAGCAAAGCAAATGATAGCTTCTCGTGCCACTGCTTATGTTTCTCTATCATTTTCCTTAGTATCTTCTTGATGTTCTTATTGGCGGCTTCTACGGCTCCGTTCATCTGAGGTCTGTAGTCTATAGAATTCTTGTGTCTGATTTTGAAAGTTTCACATATGGCTCTCATCAAGTCACTATTGAGGTTGGAGCCATTATCACTGATGATTGATTCTGGAATCCCGAATCGACAAATGATGCGGTCGCGGACAAAGTCTGCCACGACTTTCTTGGTCACTGCTCTGTAAGATGTTGCTTCAACCCATTTGGTGAAATAATCAATTGCCACGAGGATAAACCTGTGTCCGTTTGATGCGGCAGGTTCGATTGGTCCGATAACATCCATTCCCCAGGCGGCGAACGGCCATGGTGAGCTTGTTGCATTAAGCTCATTTGGAGGTACCTTGATCATGTCTACATGTATCTGGCAGCGGTGGCATTTCCGGACGTACTGGATGCAATCTGTTTCCATAGTCATCCAAAAGTAACCAGCTCGGAGTATTTTCTTGGCTAAGACAAAACCATTCATATGTGGGCCGCAGGTCCCAGTATGGATTTCTTCTAGTAGTTTAGATGCTTCTTTCGCATCAACACACCTTAGTAATCCCATATCCGGAGTCCTCCTATATAGGATTCCTCCGCTGTGAAAGAAGTTAGATAATCTTCGGAGCGTGCGTTTCTGTGTGGTGTTGGATGTTCATGTCAATGGCCATCTTGAGCCCTAAGATGCAGGATTCGTATTCGGCCATGTTGTTGGTGCACGGGAACGTGAGTTTGGCAGACACCGGATAATGCTGACCGGTTTCAGACACTAGGACTGCTCCTATGCCAACTCCTTCGAAATTTGCTGCTCCTTCGAAAAACATTCTCCAACCATCATAGGATTCTGCAATATCCTCTCCTATGAATGATACCTCTTTGTCAGGAAAATACGTCTTTAGGGGTTCGTATTATCCGTCCACGGGATTCTCGGCAAGGTGATTTGCCAATGCTTGTCCTTTGATCACTTTCTGAGTTACACAGACAATGTCAAATTCACTCAACAGGATTTGCCACTTGGCTAGCTTGCCGGTAGGCATGGGCTTCTGAAAGATGTACTTCAAAGGATCCATCCTTGATATGAGATATGTGGTATAGGCACAGAACTAGTGCCTCAACTTCTGAGCTACCCAAGTCAAAGCACAACAGGTGCGCTCTAACAGAGAATACCGGGCTTCGTACAGGGTGAACTTCTTACTGAGATAATATATGGCCTGCTCCTTCCTCCCCGTTTCGTCATGTTGCCCCAGAACACAACCGAATGCTCCACCCAATACTGCGAGGTAGAGTAATAGAGGTCTACCTGGCTCGGGCGGGACCAAAACTGGTGGTGTTGACACATACTCCTTGATTCTATCGAAGGCCTTCTAGCAGCCATCAGTCCATTTGGTAGCGGCGTCCTTCTTCAACATCTTAAAGATTGGCTTGCAGATAACTGTAGATTGAGCTATGAACCGGCTGATGTAGTTGAGTCTCCCCAAGAAACTCATTACGTCCTTCTTGTTCTTTGGCGGTGGCAACTCTTGAATAGCTTTGAACTTTGATGGATCCAGTTCTATTCCTCGGCGACTTATAATGAACCCAAGTAGTTTTCCGGCAGGAACCCCGAACGCACATTTTGCGGGATTCAGTTTCAGGTTGTACCTTCTCAGTCTATTGAAGAATTTCCTCAAATCTTTCATGTGATCAGTGGCCTTCTTTGACTTAATGATGACGTCGTCTACGTACACCTCGATCACCTTGTATATTATATCATGAAAAATGGTAGTCATGGCCCTCATGTAGGTGGCCCCTGCATTCTTTAACCCGAATGGCATCATTTTGTAGTAGTACATCCCCCATGGCGTAATGAAAGCCGTTTTCTCGGCATCTTCTTCGTCCATCCAGATCTGATGAATCCCAGTGAAAGAATCTACAAATGATTGCAACTCGTGCTTGGCTCAATTATCAATCAGGATGTGTATGTTTGGCAAGGGGAAGTCGTCTTTTGGACTGGCCCGGTTGAGATCCGAGTAGTCGACACAGACTCTGACCTTCCCATCCTTCTTCGGCACTGGCACAATATTGGCTAACCATGTTGGATATTCTACTACCCTGAGAACCTTAGCTTTGACCTGCTTAGTGACTTCTTCCTTGATTTTTAGACTCAAATCAGGCTTAAACTTTCTGAGCTTCTGCTTTACCGGTGGACACGTCGGATCAGTTGGTAGTTAGTGTGCCACAATATATGTACTCAGACCAGTCATGTCATCGTAGGACCAGGCGAATATGTCCTCGTACTCCTTTAGGAATTCTGTGTATTCTTCCTTTTATGATGGTGACAAATGAACACTAATTCATGTTTCTTTGACATTTCTACATCTCCCAGGTTAACAATCTCAGTCTCGTCAAAATTGGACTTAGGTCTGTTCTCAAAATTCTCAACTTCTTTAACAATCTCTTCCGGTATTATCATCTTCCTCTGAATCTATGTTTGTTTGTTGCGTTGTCTCGTTGCATGTCACAGTCATCGGTTCGTCAAGATAAGTAATAGTAATGTTGTATAAATAAAGTAATGAGATAAAATAATAAGAGTAAGATTTATAAGGAAACCGAAATGCTTTGATAAATTCCATAACTGTTTTGAACATTCGAAGATCTTTTTGCGAAAATTTAAAATGCAGAAGGAAAGTCAACTAGTAAAATAAACGATAGTGCATGATGCTTGTTCAGCCTTGCTACCCCGAGGCTCGTCGGGCTCTGGTGGTTCTAATAGTCCAGTTATTGAGGCGTGCTCCTCTGCTTACAGCTAGTATGGAAGGGCCTTCTTCTCCCTCCTCCCGAAAACGACACAACAATCCATGTCATCGTCTTCCAGGAACAAATTCCTCACTGCTGCCAGTGCTTCTTCTTCTGACCCGTAGATAACTTCGGCCGGTTGGAAAGTCTGATCCAAGCATGGTATTGGCTGCTCCAATGGGTAGTAGGGAACGCGCCATGGTTGTGACCAATTGTTGAATTCCTCCCAGGTGTACTCATATCCCAGACCGAAAGTGGTGCCATACTTCTTGAGCTTTATGGGCTTAGCGATTCCTTGGAGGTTCTTGCCAAGCCCTTTACCCGGTTCGTACCCACTCCAATTCAATATGCTCTCGATTTTGTTGTCCCACCATTTGTCCTTGTCAACGACGTTGACTCGCTCGATGTGGTGATAGGTCTCCCCACCTATATTTCTTCGGCCTCCGATTGTTGGGATGGTCTGGCGACTGTATATAGGGTTGCTACCGTCGCCGTGAATGATCACCTCCTGGTGATTCCACTCAAACTTCACTGCTTGATGTAGCGTGGATGCTACGGCCCCCGCAGCATGAATCCATGGTCGTCCCAACAACAAACTGTAAGTTGCCGGCACGTCTATCACTTGGAAATCCACATCGAACCAAGTAAGCCCCATTTGCAAACACAAGCTAATTTCCCCAATGGTGGACCTTTGAGAACCGTCGAAAGCATTAACGTTGATGGCCCCATCCTTAATCTCATGCAGCCCTTTTCCCAATGTCCCGAGTGTTACCAACGGACAAATATTGAGACTGGACCCTCCATCAATCAGGATTCTGGTGATAAAATAATCTTCACATTGCACGGTGATGTGCAACGCCTTGTTGTCACTCAACCCTTCTGGTGGCAGCTCATCTTCGTGAAAGTGATCTTGTGACTATCCAATACCTGCCCTACCATGTTCGCCATCTCTCTTCCGGTGATGTTGCTTGGTACATATGCCTCACTCAGCACCTTCAACAAGGCATTCTTATGTGCATCGGAACTTTGTAGCAACGCTAGGATAGAAATCTGTGCCGGTGTTTTGTTCAGCTGGTCAATGACCGAGTATTCCTTGGCTTGTATCTTTCTCTAGAGATCATCGGGTCCAATTTCAGCGATGGTTGGCCGACTGGAGGCCTGCTTGCTTGACTCGGCCAAATGCTCCGGGGTATAAACTCTACCAGTTCTCGTCATACCCTGTGCCGCAATAGTTTCTCCAAACATAACCTTGCCTTTCCTTCTTGCCTCGGCTGTGTAGTCCCATGGTATAGCCTTTGTATGGAACGGTGTTATGGCTGACATTGCCACTGGAATTGGCGTGGCTATCTTTACTCCGAACGGCGCCTGCACCTTGGGCGGTAAAACTGCAACTTTGAATGGTATAGGTGCCTTTGCTGGAGACACGAATTTGACCTCAATTGGCGTGGGCGTCTTTGCAGATGGTGGCGCTTCAAATTTCAGCGGTATGGACATATTTACATCGGCATCCCTAAAGGGCTGAATCTGGACTATGATCGGATTAAGGGTGACTATTGGTTGCTTTGGATCATCACCTTCTGTGATCAAATCGATCGATCCCTTGGGGTCCCAATCATCCTCTATTTCAATCATGTAAATGCCTCCACCCTTGTGATCTGGCAAAGGGTTATTGCGGACATTCGGTGCCGGCTCTTTTACCACAATAATCTTGTTATCAAACAAAGTCTGGATCTTACCTTTCAGAGAGCGGCATTCATCAATGGTGTGTCCTTTCATGCCGGAATGGTATGCACAGGACTTATTTGGATTAACCCACTGAGAAGGGTTTTCAGGAGCAGCGGGGATAGGGGTGACGTAACCAGCAGTTTTGAGTCTTTCATACAACTGGTTGATAGGTTCAGCAATGGCCGTGTACTGTTTTGGGGGTCATCGATCAAAGTTTGGTCGAGGTCTAGGTAAATTTTGGCGTGGATGAGGGGATTGGTAGTGGGATGGTTGAGTGTTGTAGGCTTGGTAAACATGTACTGGTTGGGAGTATTTGGGTGAAGTGGGCTGATATGCGGGAGGTGATTGATAAGTGAGTGGTGGAGTTTGGTAAGAGGGTGAGGGTGCTTGGTAGTTTGGGGTAGGCCGATATGTGATTGGAGGCATTGGGTATTTTTGGTATTTGACGGGAGATTTGGTTCTCTGTGCCACCATACGGCTCCTACGTCCCTTTTCCTGGATACACCGCTTGACTGTAAGGCCTTGTTTGTAGCTTGCAAGGCTTCAAAATTCGTAACTATACCGCTTTTGATGCCTTCTTCGATTCTTTCTCCGAGCTTGATAATGCCAGAAAATTTGTGGCCTTCGATCATCATCAGCCTCTCATAATACTGTGGGTCTTGGGCCCGAACGAAGAATTTGTTCATTTGCTCTTCTTCCAAAGCAGGCCTAACCTTAGCAGCTTCTGACCTTCATCGAGTAGCATACTCACAGAAAGTTTCTGTGGGTTTCTTCTTCAAATTTTGAATATAGAACACATCTAGTGCATTCTCTGTGTTGAACCTGAATCTGTCCATAAAATCGAACGCCATGCTTACCCAGTTCGACCACTTCTTCGGATCTTGGCTAATGTACCAAGATAAGGCATCTCCCTTCAAACTCCTCATGAATAGCTTCATGCGGATTTTCTCGTCTTTTCCTACTCCCGCCAGCTTGTCACAGTATGTTCTCAAATGGACCCTTGGATCTCCTGTAACATCAAATATCTCGAACTTAGGAGGTTTGTACCCCTCGGGCAGTTCGACATCGGGCTGTATGCAAAGATCTTCGTAGTTCAGCCCTTCAATTCCCTTACTTCCTTCAACGCCTTGAATTCTGCTAGTCAACTTTTTAAGCTCTTCGGCCAGGTTTCTGATGAGCAAGTTCTTATCATCGGACTCGGGTGTGCTTGAAATGGGCTGGGTGGAGTGCGGCACGGTCTCCACGTAGATGGGGGTATTATGTTGGCAGTGGTCAGTTGTGGAGTTCTGGAGTTCTGGGATGAGCAGTGGGGTGTTATTTGAGGTATGGCAGGTATTGCAGTGGTGGTGAGAAATGGGATGGTTTTGTTGCTTTGGGATATTTTGTGGAGGTACAGGATTCTGAGTATTTGGGAAAGTAACCTCTGGAGTAGTGAGGGAAAATGACAGATTTGCCAGATTCCGGACTTGATCAAGTTCTTCCTGAAACTTCAACAGCTTTTGTTCTAGTTGGGATGCATTTTCCTTGGGGACCATAGTACCGTGACCATGAGTCACCTCTACCCGTTCAGTTGAGTTCTCATTTCTGGCGTTGTTCAAATCTTCCATTTTCCCTTTGTTCTTGTGCTTGACAGGACTGAGGGGAGGAGTAGGTGGAGGGCCCCTGGATCTCGTAAAATATGATGATGTTGCCAGAGTTCACGAACTAACCTTTGGGGAGGGGAATAAATAAACAAAAAGTAAAAACAAAAAGGTAACAAGTCAGTGAGGATCATAAAAAGATGTTGCAATATTTAAACACATAGTGCAGGAATGTAAAGCGTGTCCTAATTTGGGGACCTCTTTTTTGCCTGAGATAGGCCTAGCGACAAGTTGATTTGGAGAACTTAGAATGCTAAATGCCTTATTTTATTGATAAAAAATAGACGAATCCCTAAACGACACTAAATATGCAAGAAATAAAAATCACTAATGGCCATTGGCCTTATTACATTTGTAAAGCAAAAAATAAACTCCTATCTACTTGGTCCCAGAAGGACTTTCCCCAGGTTGAATGCTCTCGTTGATCAAGTCCTCCAGCTCGCATAGGTTCACCAGTAAAAATGCCTTTGCCAGGTGTTCTCCTTCGTTTCCCTCAGAGTTCTGGCAGTCGGTGACTCTCTTCCTCACTTTTCCTTCCAATTCCAACAAACTGTATTCCAGGTATTCCAACTTTTCGCTAGCTTTGGCGGCTCTCTCTTTTCACTCATTGATTTGGTCATTTGATGGAAGACTCCTCCACCAGTCTAGCAAGAGTGGGGGTGTGCTAATCATACCGAAACTGGGGACCTTGTGCCTCATTTTCTGCAAAACAAAAGGGTTAGACCCTACCCTTACCAGACTCGACTATTTAATATCAACAATTAGCATGAAGCAATCTAGTTCTCCAAATAAATGCACAGAGCGTGATGATGTCCGTCTTGGGTTTTAGGGAAACCCAGTGGCTTTGGACAAGGCCATCTTAAAGAGTCATTATGCGGACAACATAACTGACTCGGCTAGGTTTGACCATGATGCATGCACTATTTAAATAGAAAGGGTTTCTATGGGGTTTTAGACTGGTACCCTTGAGCGGACAACTCAAGAGGGAAAGGCGCGAAACCGTCGACTACACCGTTGATTGACTGGTTTTACCGCAAATATGCCTTTGCCGTATTTAGGGGGTGATAATATCGGAAGAGCGCAACCACTCATTATAAACGTTGCTATGGTATTTTGTTTGGCACGAGTGGAATATGATGTTGAAAACATGCAGTTGCAATAATTTGAACAAGTTGTCACGTATTTGAACGTTCATAAAGCAATAACTACAATAATTTAAAACAGTAATAAAGGGAGGTAGTAAAGAAAAGCAGTAAAAGAAATAAGGGAAAGAAACAAAAAGACAAGTTAGTTTTGTAGTAGAAGAAGGAATTAAATACTTGAAGGCATTAAGCAAATAAAGACATATAAAGAAGCGTAAAGTCACAATAATAGCCTGAAATGGTAAAAGCCTAAAAGAAATCCCCAGCGGAGTCGCCATGCTGTCGCGCCCACTTTTTCTCGCGAACTCGGGTTTATGACATTTGGGAGGACAATTCGTTCCCTTTTGGGGAATTGGGTTTGATTTGAAGAGTCGCCACCTAATGATTAAAGTGCATTAGGACACTAAGAAGGGTTTGATTTGAATAACCAGAGATTGGGTAAGGGCTTGAAATTATCCCATGGGGAAGGTGTTAGGCACCCCTCAGGAACCACTAGTGTGGTTCCCGGCCAAACTATTGTTGTGAACTTAAGCGCAAATAACACATAGGCAAATAAAGACTTCAAGGGAGAGGGGATTTTCACATAATGGTTACAAATAAACAAAGTTAGAAAGAACCAAAAGAAAGCTGATTTTTCTTAAAGCAATACTTTGAAATTGGAGAAGAAGCAAAGAAACGAAGAAACAAAGGGAGGGGGGGTCCTAGGTTTATAAATAATATGGATCACCCCACACAACATCCGGTAATCACTCCTCAGTGAGGGGCTACACTTGATGTTATCGCGTGGTCATCATATCCATATCTACCATTTCCCACCCCGTTAGGGTATTAAAGCGCGGAATGGTCTCGTTTACTTATTGCATGCTATTACCCGCCCCAATCCTATCAGTCCCGGAGGCATTTAGGACTACTAATCCTAAAGGGAAGGGATATTAGACTTGTTTATAGTTTCAAAGGCAAAACTCTAAGGCGACATACAAAAACACGTATAGCAAGTTGGGGGAAGCACATAACAAGTAAAAGGCTCAGATATACCTCCTTTGATAGAGAAGCACATAATTTAGCATGTCTTGCACATACTATTTAGGGTCTGATTAAAACTTAAAGGTTGAGGCAGACTTATTGGGAGAAATTCAAAAATAGCCAGATTTACCACTGATCGTTGAAAAATAGCCAAGTTTCAAAAGTCATCGAAATTTAGCCACTTTAAATCTGAGCGAAAACACTGTTCAAAATCCGGAAAAATACGCCCGCAAATTTTACGGGAGTTCCAGCATAAGTATGCTTGAACTCCCATAAATTTTACGGGAGTTCCAGGATAACTATGCTGGAACTCCCGCAAATTTAACGGGAGTTCAAGCATAATTATGCTGGAACTCCCGCAAATTTTACGGGAGTTCCAGCAAGTATAATTGTCCAGTATAATATACTGGAGTTTGGAGCACTGGTGCTCCAGTCTCCCGCAAATTTTACAGGAGTTAGCAAAGTATACCGGTCCAGCATAATATGCTGGAGTTCGTACACAAATGCACTAGAACTCCCGTATATTATACTGGACCGGTTCCTGTTGCAGCAAAATAGTGGCTATTTTTCATTGACTTGATAAACGCTGGCTATTTTTCATTGACCAGTGTGAAAACTGGCTATACCATGATATTTTAACAGACTTATTTGTTACATAGTTCAGATAAGAAGCCCGAATCAGGCCTGCCTGCTGGTTGTAGCTAATAAAAATCTGATTCAGTTTATAAAATTTACCCTATGGTTTGCCTAAGTGTTGGGCGAGGGTCCTATAGGCATGATATCTACTGATTTCAGAAACAATAAAGTAAACTGAATACATACTGATTTGAGAAAAGTTGTCAGTTATTAAAGAAAGGCAAATTTTAGCGAGGGATCATAAGTTCTGTAACTGATGGTGCGTCATTATTACTGGTTTTAGACTTATAAGCGAGTGAAGCGATTCAGACTTGATTAAATGCTCCTATAGACATGCTTTCTATGCGTTGTTGATTTTAAACCTTTTTATAGACATGGGGAAATGCAAAAACCTTATGGACATGATATCTAGATGCTGAGCCTATGAACATGATATCTAATTGCAGTTGATTGATACTCATTTCAAATTAAATATGAAAGTCAAGAGATCAATACAAAATATCCCATAATCATCCCAGAACCCGGTGTCACAAGTGCATGAGCAGTTACTAGAGAATAAAATAAAATACAATAACTGTCCGGAATACAAGGTGGACAGAAATGAAAATACAACACAATACTCTGAAGGAGACTCTGTGGGTTGTGGGCCGTCTCGATAAATGCAGCTCACCTAAGTCTCCGTACCAACCATGCCGCTATGCCACTAAGCCGCTAGCCACACCTGAACATGTGCAACAAAATGCACAGCAAGTGTAGGATGAGTACGAAAACAACGTGTAATCATTAAGTATCTCGCCTAATCTCGAAGAAGTAGAGACGAGAGGTCGACTTCGACACTTACTAGTGGTCCAATGATGACACATCAGTAATATAACTAGTCGAGGGTTTACATGAACATGAATGTAATTCAATAGAGTGAAGCAGTAAACAATTCCTTCTTTTATATGAAAATTTCCAATTTCCTTTTTCATCAATTATACATATATTCTCAAGCCAGGAAGAAGCAATATCAACTTCAATAAAGTTCAAGGCAAGCAATACAAGCATGCACAATTCATGCCGAGGACGTACGGCCCGATCCAACAATATTTAAACTGTGCACTGCCAGAGGGTTGAATGGTGCGAACCATAGATGCATCTATTACACCGCTCGCGAATCATACATGTGACGCGGTCAAACATAAATAAACAATCACCCTGCTCGCGAATCATACATGCAACGCAGGTACACATAGAAACACATACTCAAATAGTCATTCAAGACATTCATCGAGGAGACAATTATGCAAGGAGGTGTAAATTTCCCTTTTTACAAGCCATGAAAATAAAGTTTTACTCTTTTAGAAAATCATTTGCCACTTCGATATGATTTAAGCAATTTAAACTATCAATAAGGTTGCATTTATTACAAGTAAGCATGCTTTTGGGTCCTAGACTACTCGGACATAAGCATAATAGTAGCTACGCACGGACTCTCGTCACCTCGTGCGTACGTAGCCCCCACAATTAGCAGCACATATTAAATTAATTCACCTATGGGGACAATTCCCTCTTACAAGGTTAGAAAGGAGACTCACCTCGCTCCGAAGTTCCATAACCGGCAATCCACGCCCTTCCGAAGCCTCAAATCGATGCAAAATGCTCCAACACTAGCCAATAATTATGTAAACCCATTAATATGAGATCAACTACTCATTATAATCCAATTTATAACAATTCCTGACCCCGATCGAAAAGTTGACATAATCGCCCTCGGGCCCACGTGCCCGGATTCCGAAATTTTTCGAAGATAAATTTTACCCACAACCTCACGAACTCAAATATATAATTTACTCTTAATTTCAGGCCCAAATCCGTGGTCAAAATCCAAAATACCAATTTTCTAGGTTTTTCCCTCAACCCCAAGTTTTCCACTAATTTCCATGCTTAATTCTGTGTATAAACCATGTATTTAACCCATAACTAGAAGAAATCACTTACCTCATGATATATGACGAAGCCCCCTCTTCAAAAGCTCCAAAATCGCCCAAGCCGAGTGAAAAATGGGTGAAATGAACTCAAACCCCGCTTTTAAACATTCTGCCCAGCCCAGCCCAGGTCCGCCCTTCTTCGCGAACGCGGAAATGCCCTCGCGTTCACGAAGCACAACCTGCTTCAGCCCCAAATTTCTTCATCGCGTTCGCGGCGCGGTGCTCACATTTACGAAGGTGAGCTTCCCAGACCCTAAGTGTTCGCGTACCAGGCCTCGTGTTCGCGTAGGCCAACGACCCCAGGCCCAGCTCCCCTCTTTTCTTCTACGCGTTCGTGATCGCCCATTCGCGTTCGCGTAGACAACTCAGCCCACCCCTTCGCGTTTGCGGCCTCCACTACGCGTTTGCGAAGTCCAAATCCAGCAGCCTCCCACCTTCCTCTTCGCGAACGCAGGACTCCCTTCGCTTTCGCGAAGAAGGAAACCAGATACCAGCAATCAGCAGCAGCTTTTTATCCAAATTCGATCCGAAACCACCCCGAAACACACCCGAGGCCCCCTAGGACCCCGTCCAATCACACCACCCAGCCCCAAAACACATTACGGACTTGCTCGAGGCCTCAAATCGCATCAAACAATGCTAAAATCACGAATCACACCCCAAATCAAACTTGATAAACTTGAAAAATTCAAACTTCAACATTCGATGCCGGAACCTATCAAATCACTTCCGATTGACCTCAAATTTTGCACATAAGTCATATTCGACCATACGGACCTACTCCAACTTCCGGAATCGGAATCCGACCCCGATATCAAAATGTCCACTCCCGGTCAAACTTCTAAAAGACCTTCAAATTTCTATCTTTAGCCAAATGGCTCCAAATGGCCCACGGACCTCCGAATTCACTTTCGATCGCGCTCCCAACACCAGAATCACCATACGGAGCTATTCCCAAACTCGGAATCCCAAACAGACATTGATAACACTGAAATGCACTTCAACCCAAACTTATGAAATTCCTCCAAAATGCTAACTTCCACATTAGGTGCCAAAACGTTCCCGGGTCTTCCAAAACCCGATCCGGACATACGCCCAAGGCCGAAATCATCATACGAACCTGCTGGAACCTTCGAATACCGATTCCGAGGTCGTTTACTCAAAAATCCATTTTTAGTCGATTCTTTCAACTTAAAGCTTCAGAAATGAGAATTCTCTTTCCAAATCAACTCCGAACTTCCCGGAATTTAATTGCGAACGTGCGCACAAGTCATAATACCTGAAATGAAGCTGCTCATGGCCTCAAACTGCTGAACGACGCGCTAGAGCTCAAAACAACCGGTCGGGTCGTTACAGTCTGGTAGCACGTGTCCTCACTATCTGTGAGAGAATAGAATAACAGAAGTTTAGTTACCGGAATCAACAAATCCACACGACAAGAATACAAGAATGTGAAGTTTCCTAAGGGTTCGGCAGCCTCTGGAAGATAAGTACAGGCGTCTCCGTACCGATCCGCAAGACTCTTCTAAACCTGCGCATGACTCGTGAGACCTATGTAACCTAGGCTCTGATACCAACTTGTCACGGTCCAAAACCAACCCGTCGTGATGGCGCCTATCATAATACTAGGCAAGCCGACTACATAGACATTTCCAACACTCTAAAGCTTTGAAAGATACGGAAATAGTTTAATTTAAGGAAAACCTTTTGAAAGCAAAATAGGAAAATCATAACTCAAAACAAAATCTCTCCCAAAATTGGTGCATCACACGAGTACATGAGCATCTACATAAAGATATTTTCTGGTACACTTTCTAGCAAATAAAGCTGAAACATAAAATAAAAGACAAGGGAGGAGAGTCAAGGTCTGCGAATGCCCAGCAACTACCTCGATGATCTCCAAAGGTCCGGACTCTGCAACTCAGCAACCGCCGTGACCGGGAACACCTGGATCTGCACACGAGGTACAGGGTGTAGCGTGAGTACAACCAACTCAATAAGTAACAAATCTAACCTTTGGACTGAAAGTAGTGACGAACTCAGCAGGTACAATTCAATATAGAAATAACAGTACAGAAATATAGGCATGCTTTCAAATTCAACACTTAAACTCAATACAAGTAAGATAGATCAATTCCGAATTATATGAGGAATATGGCCTCTACATCTACGTGCCAATGTACATGTTGCATGTGATGCACCACACTGAAAGCCTCGTGTACTCGCACTCTCAGAATACTCAATCACTCAGTACTGTATATGGTCAATCCAGCCCAGGGAAGATCAATCCTAAATATATATACATCAACTGACACTCAGTCGTTCAGTATTGTATAAGGCCAATCCAACACAGGGAAAATCCATCCCCAAATATAAACAGTTTGGGAAAGATCCATGCCCAGGGAAGATCCATCCCTTAATATAAATCAACTGCGCTCACTAGAGGTGTACAAACTTCGGAGGGGCTCCTTCAGCCCAAGCGCTATAATAAGCCAGATCCAGGCATAAATCAATAAAACCTGCTGCGGCGTACAGCCTGATCCCATAAATATCACTCAAAATCAGGCCCTCGGCCTCATTCAGTCATCAATCTCTCCAGTCCCTCGGGCTCACAATGTCATGAAACTAGCGCAAGATGATGATATGATGTATCAATAAATAGCAACAGAGACTGAGATATGATATGCAATGAATAAGTATGACTGAGTACAAAATTTTAGTTTAATATATAAGTCAACAGCAAGGAACGACCACTATGGGTCCCAACAGTACCAGCATATAGCCTAAACATGATTCCTAGCATGAATCACAGCTCAAGTGTTCTAACACATAGAATACAGCAAGAATATTCTGATAAAATGGCTACGTAGCCCCAGGGTAATGACTAAATCACAACTTCTACGGTGCACGCCCGCACGCCCGTCACTTGGCATGCGCGTCACCTCAACATCTATCACATAGTACGTAATTCGGGGTTTCATACCCTCAGAACCAAGTTTAGAAGTGTTACTTACCTCAGGCTGTGCGAAACTCTATCCAACAATCCTTTGCCTAGCGAAACGGCCTCCAAATGCCTCGAATCTAGCCACAAATAGTTCGATACAATCAACACGATCTAAAGGAATCAATTCCATAAGAAATTACTAAGCTCTTAATCAAAAGTCAAAAAGTTAACTCAAAAGTCGGCCCCGTGGCCCATGTCTCGGAATCGGGTAAAAGTTGCAAAATCCGAAGATCCATTCAACCACGAGTCCAACCATATAAAAATTACTCAAATCCGATACCAAAATCTCGATCAGAACCTTAAAATTTGGCCTTAGAAATTTCCTCCATTTTCCCCCAATTTTCCACCCCAAATCACTAATTTAATGATGAAATCAAAGTCATAAACATGGAAATTAGCCAAAACTAGGTAAGAATCACTTACCCCAATCACCCACGTGAAAATCTCTCCAAGAATCACCTCCCACCGAGCTTCCAAAATCAAATTTGTGTTATGAACTCAAACCCTCAATTTTGAAATATTTAAGTTCTGCCTAGTGATCCTTAATCGCGATCGCGAAGCACAACTTAACTACCCAGAAATTTAAACCTATCCGACCGCGCAAAAAACACACGCGACTGCGAAGCATAGGCTGTCCAGGCCTATGCGATCGCGGATGGCTCATGCGTTCGGATAGAAGAACGCGCGTGAACCTTAGTTGACTCACCTCCTCTTCGCGAACGCGGCCTAGATCACGCGTTCGCGATGCACTATTTACCCCAGCCTACGCGATCGCGTGCCATAACTGACGATCGCATAGAAGTAAGACCACAACTTCTCTAATTGGCCTACGCGATCACGGATCTTCCCACGCAATCGCGTATAAGGAAATTAGATCAGTGCACTAGAAAATCTGCAGCTATAACACCAAGTCCAAAATTGATCCGTTAACTATCCGAAACTCACCTGAGGCTCCCGGGTCCTCAACCAAACATACCAACAAGTCCTAAAATCCGATACGAACTTAGTCGAGCCCTCAAATCACATCAAACAAAATCAAAAACACGAATCGCATCCCAATTCAAGCCTATTGAAACTAAGGAATTCAAACTTCTACAAACGACGCCGAAACCTAACAAATCACGTCCGATTAACCTCAAATTTTGCACACAAGTCACAAATGACACCACGGACCTACTCCAACTCCCGGAACCCCAATATGAGCCCGATAACCACAAAGTCCACTCTCGATCAAACTTCCAAATTTTTGACTTTTCGTCATTTTAAGCCTAATTCAACTACGAACCTCCAAATCACAATCCGGACAAGCTCCTAAGTCCAAAATCACCCAACGGAGCTAACGGAACCATCAGAACTCCAATCCGGAGTTGTTATTTCAAAAATCAACATCCGATCAACCTTTTCTACTTAAGCTTTTACCCATGAGACTAAGTGTCTCAATTCATTCCGAAACTTCACCGGACCCGGACCAACTACCCCGGTAAGTCATATAACAACTGTAAAGCATAAAATTAGCAGAAAATGGGGGAACGGGCTACAACTCTCGAAACGACCAGCCGGGTCGTTACATGATCAAACTTCTCAACCTTTCAAACCTTTAAGTTTCTAACTTTCGCCAAAATGCATCAAATCAACCTACGGACTTCCAAATCCAAATTCGGACACACGCCTAAGTTCAAAATCACCATACAAAACTATTGAAATCATCAAACACCATTTCGGAGTCGTCTATACAAAAGTCAAACTTCGGTCAACTCTTTTCACTTAAGCTTCTAAAACAAAAATTGTCCTTCCAAATAAATTCTGAATCATCTGAAAATCGAGCTCGACCGCAAACGCAAGTCATAATACATAATACGAAGCTACTCGAGACCTTAAGCCACTGAACGGGATGCTAATTCTCAAAACGACCGGTCGGGTCGTTACAAAAGGAAAATGCTCTTTGTTTTAAAAAGAATGAACCAATTACTATTTGGAGAGTCAAACAAGATTATTTAATCATATTTTTTGTAGATAGTTTTTAAATATTTTGAATTGTTAATATGCGACTTACTTACTTCTTATGTGGTTTCTAAATATGTAAGTTTTATTTTAAAAAATTTAAAGAATCTATGTATGAATTGACACAGAAATTAGTCAACTTGATCCATGCCGCAAAGATTCAAATAAATTGAAACTGAGGGAATATATAAAATAACATCAATGGTTTATCACTTTATATGACAATCCATGATTTTGTTATCTATTTACTTATTTGGTTAACTATCATATTCCCTAGATTATCTACATCAACTTTTTTAATCATTTGAATTTGAATCCGCGTGAAATTTAAGGAAATTTTTTAACTTTAGGGTCTTAAATAGAAAGAATTACACTTTTAATCACTTGGCACGGCAACCCAACTAAAAATAGTCCAGATTTGAAGCCTTTATCCGGCTTGGCCCAGGTTGTATATATTTTGAAAGAAACTTTTCAGTCTTTAACCCATTATTAAAGACATACTTCTAGGATTTTTTTTCTTTTCTTCTTTCTTCTATCCTAGCGTACTCAATCTCTCTTCACTCGACTCTCTCTTCCTTCTCCCTAAAATTATAGAATTTTTTTGTACACACTCGTGATAATTCTCGCATGCTATGTCAATTAGATTTCAATTTTTGAGTTAATTGACAAAAAGAGGTTAAGGAACCAGAATAAAATCTGGCATATCAGTCCAAAACTATCAGATCTGGCCTAAAACTATCAGATCTTGCCTAAAAGAGCATCTCCGGCGACCTCATCTCATATTTTCTTATTTCTCTTAGTTTTTGTTTCATCCTTTGCTACTGGTGAAGCCCAGATTTGAATGCCAAAACCTTGCCGGAAAAATTCAACACCAGCAACCACCGAAAACTGTAATGTGGTGATGGACAGAAGGTGTTTTCTAGTGTAAACTTGTATAGGTAGTGTTTATACAAACTTATACAATATTGTATAAATATGTATAAGTATGTATATATGCGTACAATGTTGTATAAATTAGATATATTTTTAATGTATAAGTGTGTATATACTGTATACATTGTACGTGTATAGTAGGCATCCATGGATGTTTTGACACTTTCTTCTTTTCTTCTTCTTTGTCTTTTTTTTTTTTTTCTGATATACATTATTAGAAATTGTATATACAAGTTTATACAAAGTTATACATCATTATGCATGTAATGCACATGTGTAGTTAAATCTAAAATAAAATTTATATGTTCAATCTATGTATAAATCGACTTTTCTTGTTGATTTATTTGCAAAATCATGAACGTGCAATAATTTTTTCAATTTTTATTTTTTATTTATGCTATTTGGAACTTGAAAAAGAAGAAAACTTAGGGTTTTCAAGTTGCATTATATATGAATTTGAATTTTTTGTAGCTGGAATAAGAATATATACAAACTTGGGGAAGAAGAATAAAAAATTACCGAATTTTCGTGCTTGAAGATCTGCAGATAAAAAAAAGAAAGAAAAAAATGCTTATTTTTTAAACGTTGGCCTATTGTTAATGGGCTACAGATTTGTAAAGTTGTAACTGGGTTATTCTGCTGCAATGTATGTAGGTGGACTGTATTTTTGTGTAATTCTCCCTCTTAAATATATAATATCGCCCAACCGTACTCTCAAATTAGAGGATTAAAGCAGTCGCCACAATATAAAATTAGTAAGACCAAGTCAAATCTTCGAGGAGCAATTACCTAGAGTAATGAGTTGTTTGAACCCCGAAGGGCTCCGGAAAGATTTGGTACATTATCTCGCTTTTTGAAAGGTTAAAAGACTAAATAATGACCCAACCGATTATTTGAGTTTTAGATCTCTATTTTTCTATACTTTCTGTAGGTTCACTTGGTATTTTAGACTTGTAGATATGGGTGATTTGGTTCCGATAATTTGAAACACTTGTTTCTAACTAGAAGCTTTAAGTTGAAAAGAATTTATCAAAATTAACATTTTGCATAAACAAGCTCGAATTGGTAATTTGAGGTTCCAATAAGTTCGTATGATGATTTAGGATTATATGTATATTTGATTAAGTAGCCAAAGGGTTCGGGTGTGATTCAGACATATCTTGTGAAAGTTGTAACTTGAAGAACATAAGAGTTCATAAGTTTGGTTTGGACCTTGATTCTTACAGCTTGTTTGGATGGTTGTTACCTATTGTATCGTATCGTATTGTTACTTTAAATACAATGTTTGTTTTGATTGTTACTTAAATTTTATTGTATCGTATCCTTAAATCCGTCGTTACGTAATGATGAAATGTGCCACTTTATGTAACGACCGATTTGGTGTGGCCGTGTCGTTTTCTTGTGTTTTTCTCTCAATCTCACCCTTCATTATTATTAAATAATTTTATTTTATCATTTACTCTACCTTTTTATATACCGTATCATAATTTTTTTTTATAATATTACAAGTTTATTTATCATATTACTGGTGCATGATACCATGAAGCGACGGTAAAACGACACAATCCATCCAAACATTGTATTCATCAAATGATACAATACAGTACAATACAATACGATATGAAACGATATGTAACAACCATCCAAACAATCAGTTAGTTGTGATTTTTCTGTATGTCTGTTGAGCCCTTGGACAAGTTCATATATAGTATACGGACCAGTGGAAATATAAAAGAGAGTCCTAATATTAATATGATGGATAATTAAAAGGCTGCATTATGTAAAATGAGAAAATTTAAGAAACCCAACATGATTAGTACTTTATTGAAAGAGTTTAACTTCTATACATTGACGCTATAAAATAATTTTTACACTATCAGATGAGCTATAAGTTGTTTAATAATTAGACAAATTGTCGTACCCATTACCATTAACAAACTATACAACAGGAAACAACTAAACAAGTATATGTTCATTTTCTCAAGAAAAAAAAAATCCTAACTGTTGCTCATGAATCTTTAGCTTTTTCTTTACTGTCTGTTCTCTCACTCTGTGATTCTTGAGTTGTAATAATAGGACCATGTGTTTTCTCAGGTTCTTTTGCTCCTCTATCTTCTCCAGTTCCAGTATTTTGGTTCTTGTTAGTTGAAGTGGAAGCAGAATTTTCAACATCACTTGACTTATGATGTTTTGTGGTGCTGTTTTTGAGTGATTCAGAGACTACTTGTATTTTGGGTAACTCTTCCTTCTTGACATCATTGTGGTTTGTGGCATCTTCATGAGACTTCTCTTCATCATTGAGTAGTTCCTGCTCAGCATTGCAAAACCAAAGGAAAAAGCTTGAAATCAGTGGTGAAGTCAAGAATTTCGCTAAGGGTGTCTAAGGATATTTAAGTTATTATGTATTATATGTATAAAAAATAGTAATATTTCACATATATGCACAGTATAATTTTCCGGCGAAGGGTCTCACCAACCTTGAGCCCTTGTTGCTCCGCCACTGCTTGAAACAGTATTTTTACATACTAAGAAACAGGCATCTATTTATGCTCTTGCAAAAAGAATGTTCTATCGGAAATAACCTCTCTACCTTCACAAAGTAGGGGTAAGGTTTGCATAAATCCTACCCTTCTCAGACCCCATTTGTGGAACGCACTAGGTATGTTGTTGTGAATGTAAGTTTTATGCATTGATAGTGCAAAAATAGGAAAACCTTGCTAAGGGTGTTTGAAATCGGTGGCAAAGTCAAGAATTTCGCTAAGGGTGTTTAACGATATTTAAGTTAATATGTATTATATGTTTAAAAAAGTAACAATTTCCCTATATATACAGTATAATTTCGGGTGAAGGGTGTTCAACTGACCACCCTTGAGCCCATGTTGCTCCACCACTGCTTGAAACAGTATTTTAACAAGCACAAAGATATGATTTTGAATGAATTTAATAAGAAAAAAGCACCTCTTAATGCTTTGGCAAAGAGAGTGTAAAACCT
The DNA here is from genome assembly GCF_001879085.1 of Nicotiana attenuata. Taxonomy (NCBI): domain Eukaryota; kingdom Viridiplantae; phylum Streptophyta; class Magnoliopsida; order Solanales; family Solanaceae; genus Nicotiana; species Nicotiana attenuata. Next base: position 230,373 of record NW_017671277.1, on the reverse strand, counting down.
TCTCTCTAATGGGTTGTTTGGTTTACCATACTAATGAGTAAGAAAAATAATCCTAGCATAAAACTCAGCATAAGTAATTCCATGTTTGGTTGGTTGTAAACGAAAAAATACAATATTTGGTTAGCCTTATTAAACTCTGCATTGCTAGTACATGCATAAGTTATACGTGGATCGGTGAATTATTTTATAGGGAATAAATGTGAACTAAGAACATATGGATTAATAATAGATGGATAAGAGTAACTAAAGATAAAAATGCTCTTAAAGTAATAAATCCCAACATAACAATCCCTGCATTATTATTCACCGCATAACAAGGGGCGGAGCTATGTAGAAGCAAAGGGGTTCAATTGAATCCACTTTGTTGGAAAATTATGCCGTGCAAATAGAGCAAAAACTAATATTTTGGTTATATATAAACTGTAGAATCTCTTTGACATAAGGGTAGATTTTAGTGCAGAGGCAAAGGGGGCTTCCAAAATTGCTTTAGAACACAACATAAATTCCCGGCTCCGCTATTGCGCATAAGAATCTCTGTACTATAAGGTATCTTATACTATCGGTATATATAACTTAAGTTGTTTTTTGTTCTAGAAAGACAACAGCTGCATCTTCCAAATATTAAGATCATGCATCTTTTAGAGTGAGAAATTAAGTGCTACTTGTAATATTGTGCTTACTGCTTATAAACATTATTTCCTCATAAATGCATGTTATCAGCAATGAAAATGAAAAAATAACAATTTGTTTGGTTGGAGTAATGGGCTTTAACCAGAGTTCTTTTTTCCATCAGAGACATGATATTTCAAGGGAAAATTTGTTTTCTTGTCAAAAGAAATATCCTTTCCAGGTCATATGCCATCTACTCTTGGTATTAATATGACAAATTCAAGTTATATACACCGACGGTGAAAATAATATTTACATTGTCAGCGTAATTTAACATGTTATAGCATGTCGCATGTCTTATTTTTTAGGTTACTAGTTCCACTTATTATGGATAGTTAGCTATTTCGTAGTTATCTTTTAGGCGACATGATAGTGTCAATATCGTGTATCGAAGTTAAACTCTAACATGAATAGAAACATACCATCTTAGCATCTGCATGATGAAGTTTGTCTGCTGCAGAATCAATTAACAAAGTTCTTGTGTTTCTAGACATTCTTGGACTTGGACTTTCACCTATTTGTTCCTCCCTGTTAGAATTTAACATAGGGCCTTGACCTGTTGAGGATTTCGCTTCGAGTACAGACTTAGGTGATGAAGATGAACTAGATGCTGTAGGGACTTCCCGGACCATAGAATGTAAGCTGATAGAATCTTGATTGACTGCTCTCTCTGATAGAAAACCAGGTATATGATCCTAAATCACAAAAGCAAAACAAGAATCACTGAAATTTCAAACATTCTATAAGTGAGAAACTGGATAAAAAATGTTTTTTGCTATGCTTAACAATTGATATCCTAGATATTGGTATCCGCGTTTAACAAGTCGATACACAGCTAATATTCTGATGAAAGGGTATTATTTGTATGTTAGATTTCAACTTCATCATTGTCAAAACATCAAATTACCTCAGAATGTGATGAATTCTGCACTCTCTTCTGTTCCTCAGAATTTGAGGACCTTTCATTTACTGAGAACTTTGGTTGAATCAAAGAGTTGGGAGAGGGGGATGAAGTAGAGGCAGTTGGAACTTGTTCAACAACAAAATCTTGTGGTGATGATGATGCTTGTGATTCATCAAAACTCTGGCTAATTGTAGAAAAAACTACTTCTTCAATATGCCGTGAACCACTCTTATCGCGAAGCGTTTCCTGAATGTCATTGCTAGTGAGAGACTTAGGATTTTCTGCAGGCTTCTGTGTCTGTGAATGTGGAACTGAATTCTTCACTTTCGGATCCTTTATCGATAATGTCGAGCTCCGAGAAGTGTTCGGATCAGAACGTTCAGCAGTTACTTCATCTGGCAATTGATCAGTTGCAAATTTTGGTTGCGATACGGACTTAGATGATGATGTACTAGAGGCTTCAATTGAGTGATGTCCTTGTCCAATAGTTGAAAATACCACATTTTCACTATGTCGTTCGCTGTCACTGCCTATAATGAGTTCTGCACTGTCATTGTGTAAAGCTGAATTTGAAGTTTCTGTTTCTGAAGGTAATTCTGAAACTTGTAAAATTGAATTGTTTAAACTAAGCTCTGATTCTTGTGAAGCAATTGAATCTGATCTTTCACTAGAAATGTTCATTGACCTATCATTTTGAACATGATCTAAATTTGAGGAGGATCCTTGTTCGATTAGACAATTTGGTTGTAGAACAGAAGTTGGTGATATTAGTGATGTTGACGCAAAAGGGAGTTGTTGTACTGAAAATTCTGGTTGTAATAATGACCCTTGAAGCCTGTCACCAACTACAGAAAGTCCTTCCGGCCTACGCTGTTGATAACTGCTGGCTTGAGTCCTTTCTGTCCTTGGAGGTGGAAATGAGCTTGAAGCAATAGAATCTGGTTCAACTAATCGTTCCAATGGAACATTGTGTGGCACATTGTTCTCGGACATTTGGAACCTCGAAAATCCAAAATCCACAATATCTTGCTCAGTAACCTCGCGCACTTCTTTGGAATTTGATTCATTTTCATCTACTCTAGCTAGATGTGACGAGGACATCAGCGTGTCTTCACTGCTAGACGCGATAGCTTTTTCTATCTCCCCATCAATAGAAATTTCTTCATCCGCGGATGAGCTCCCATCGTTTGTCAGTGGAGGTGAACCGACTTCAGAAACCTCCACTTGCAAGTCAGAAGCAATAGAGTGGCAGGAAGTACGGTGCATAGGACGATTCGGATAGTAAAATCGTTCATCCTCTCTCGTGCTATCCAACAATGATGAACTAGGATGTGATGGATCACTTGATAAGTTCCTTAGAGCAGGAGAAGCAATAGACTTCAAGATTGCATCTTTATCTATCTTGTAAAATGGTCCATCCTCTTCTGAAGAAGACGTCGAGCTTGTCCTATTGCTTATGTCTTCCACTAGTACTGATTTTATCTGAACTTCACTATTATCTTTTTCATCCTGACTAATATCCAGGCCTTCCCTACTATGTTCTCCTTTATAGCCCAAATTCATCTCCGGTTCGGATGCTTGAGATGTCACTTCTTCAACTACTCTATCGTTATCTTCCCTACCTGCAAATAGATCACATTTTGTTAACTTTCACTAAAAAAAGGAAGAGCTATAGGTCACCATGAACTTCGCCCGTGTGAGTTTGCTCACGTTGCTAGTCCCAAGCCTGGATAAAAGGAGGGTAGGGTTGGTTGACAACTAGTGTAAAACTAGTAAATTCATGATGAATCCTCAAAAGAGGGTAGCGCGGTTCATGCAGGGTCCGGGAAGGGCCTCACCCCAAGGGGTGTGACGTAGATAGCCTACCCAAATGCAAACCTTAGTGGCTGTTTCCACGGCTTGAACCTGTGACCTATAAGTCACACAGAGACTACTCTACTATTGCTCCAAGGCTCCCCTTCTCACAATACAAAATATGTTGTATTGAAGGAAGTATTAAAGGCCACCCTGAACTCCAGCTATATGAGTTTGCTCACATTGTCGGTCCGCAGGTTGACAGCCAGAATAAAACTAATCAATTTATGAAGAATCCTCACAATGCGAAATATGTTGTATTAAAGTTACTAATGCAAGCTTTGTTTGAATCTTGATACTAAAAAGAATAGATATATCATTTTACCTAATCGGTGTCTTGATTTGGAATTTTCAGATGCCTCCTGAAACATTTGCCTGGACGGAACATCAAAACAAGGTGTTGGCTCGCGTTGATCAAGGTTCGAATCCCCTAGAAAAGCAGCCCCTATTCGTAAGCTTTCGTTCCTGTCCTTCTGTTCCTGAGCTGACATAAATTCTTGCAAGAAACTGCCACCTCTAACATTAGGCTTCTCTTCATGCTGATCATAAGGAAGGTCAAAAGGATTCCGATTTGGTCCTAGAATAGAAGGGGCCGAGCCCGGGGTAGGTGAAAATTGACTAGTTGATGATGATTTGTTCTTTGGAATTAAAATTGAAGAAATTGGAGTCAATGTTTCTTTGCAGCCTATATTCATCAATGACCTTCTAACCTGGAGGCTCAACATCTTTCGTGCTCTTCGTCTCGCCATCAAACTTTCTAATCTTTTTGTTCTTTCAATCTCAGAAAGTCCAAGATCCATGAGATTCTTTTGATCATCTTCTTTCCATTGTACAGCCTTATTTCTTGCACCTTCAATTTCTATTTCACCAAAACATTCTGTTTTTCTCTCATATATACTGCTAAAAGATTTAAAACATTTGCCATTTGCTTCATATGAGCATTCAGAATACTCAGGCCCTGAATTTTTGAAAATACTCGAGGTGGAAGAGCATTCAGCACGATCACTTATCGAATGCACTTCCACCTCTCGAATATCTTTTAATTTTTCTTCTATCAATGCACCTTTGTCAACAAAATCATGATCATTAAAAGGTATTCGAAAAGGTGCACCTTGTATTAATTCCTCAGCACCGCTTTCTATATGTTTCTTGGATTTTCTTCGTCTAACTGATCTAGCTCGAAGAAAAGCCTTTTGTTTATTGTCAATATTGACATTATCATTATCTTTATCTACATGGCTAATTTTCCTAGAAGGTTTCGAATCGACATCTCTTTCGAAATGTTTAAAATTTGGTATGCTAAAAAAAACTATAAGAAGAATAGTGAAAAAGAACATGAGGGGCAATGAATAAATGAAAAACCAGGTGATTGATGGTGAAAGAGCATAAAATAGGATGAAGAATGACAAAGTGGATGAAACAAATGGATGTTTCTTGGCAAAAGTGAAGGAAAATTCTATAGAATATTTAACATGTTTCCATATCAAAGTCTTAGTATCATTTGAATTGATAGCCATTTTTGTCTCAAATGTTGTATCATTAGGAAACCTTTTTTAAAAGGGTACACATGAATCTCAAATTATCTAACAAAAATATCCAGAGGAAAGGGAAATGGATATAAATAGAAAAAGACTCTCATCTTACCTTAATTAGCAGGAGAAAGAATGATTTAATGAAGGATAAAATATTAAAAGAAGATAAATGAGACATAATAGGAGATACTGTGAAGAAAATTTGACATGGTAATGAGAAATGTATCTATTTTTACCAAGAGAAATTAGGATAGAGGAATTGTGTCTATGTTTGTGCTTGTATGATTTTAGGAATTCTCCACCATCCTTGCTCCTGTTTTTTCGTGGCTAAGTGATAACTAGAGATTAGGATTCAAATTCAATGAATATATATGTAGCTCTGTTTTAAAAGGCAGAATTGGGACCGCCCAGGGCTCGCCCCGTGGCGGAGCACTCGTAAAACGCCCCTGGGCTTATGTGTGGGGTTTAGTTCCGTGAGACTTACGCCTCGGCCACCGGGGCTTACGCCCCGGACACGCCCAACGCCCAAAGTACTGGGCTCGCCTAATAAAAATTTATGCAATTGTATGTAACTAAACTTGTAAATCCTCAAGTTTTCTTACCAAATCGTTGACTATTCAAAATTACTTTTTTCTTAATCATAAATCATTAAGTTGAGAGTATTTTATGTCATAATTAAAATAAAAATTATTGCACGTTATCCACTAAGACTGCTATGATAGTAAATTTTAAATAAATCTTTCTTTTCAAAAGTATTTATTTATTAACTTTTGTTATGTCTTTACTACATAATAGTCCATAATTTTTTTATAATTATTTTTCTAAATATTATTTTTTTCACGTTTACAAGATACAGTACTTGTTAATTTAATATCTCAATATTAACTAGTAACTATTTACAAATAATTAGTTATCATGATATTGTATGATGAATTATGTGTCAGTTTATTAACTTGTTAAAACTTCAAAATAAATGATGCTAGAGAATCATATTTAAATTGTGAATTATGTTTTTACATAAATTCTCTTTCAAATAGAAATCATATTAAATGAAAGGAGTATTTTAAGTAAAATATCAAATTATAATATTAAAATTCTTTCAAGATTTATTACTCCTTAAGAGTTACATATAAGATTTCATATCGAATACATTACTTTTGATGTTTGAGTTGTAACTACGTTGCAACTAATTTGCATATTATGATATATGTCATACTTTTCGTATTATTCATAGTCGAATTATAATTTATAAATATTTTAAATAGATTTTTTGTTATAAAGATGTAATTTTTATAATTATTTTTTATTTTGTACTATCTTAAAATTCTTGAAATTAGTAAAATTTAAAGATCTGTGGACTTACCCCCATGTTTCAGCGCTTACGTCTCTCCTCGTCAGAGGTAAAACGCCTCGTCTCTCGCCCCCGCCTTTTAAAACATTGATATGTAGTATCACTCACCTATTATTCTCGTTTTTGTTTTTCACCATTTCTTTTCAATCATAAATATAGTCTATATATAGAGAGAGAGATAGATAGGGACTATATTTATATAGTTTGGATTGAAAAAGTTTAAGTTATTGTATACGGGTAAAAGGGATAATGCATAAAATCCTCCCCGACCTATGATCATAGTACCAACTACGCACATTTTCTTTTCGGGGGTCCTATTACCGCCTTGAACTATTTTAAAGTGTATAAACATCACCCTAAGTGCTCACGTGGCATAGAGAGTGTGCACACTCTCTTAAGGGCAAGTGGAAGTTACAAAAATAATTTTAAAATTGATTAACATGTACAAATGTCATCTTTTGATTAGACATTACATAATTAATCACATCTAATTAATTAGTCTCCTTCGTCTTCTAAACCTCTTTCTCGCACGAACAAGGGGGACATCGTTTCAACAGCGAAATGCCGGAGCAAAAATCCAATATAACGCAAAAATCAACCTAGAAAACAAAAGCAGATATGCTTAATAAAAGAAACAGAGCTACAACTAGAGGGAGCAACGAGCATGACTCATAGTAAGAACCTACGAACAGTAAAAACGGTCAACAACAATGGAGTTTCGCCGGAGCAAGGGTCTTCGTCGGATTTCGTTCTCCGGCCAGATATGACAATCTCAAACAAGGAATTATATAAAACGCATCAAATGAGGCTTTTGCCTTTTGGTCGGATATGGTAATGAAGGTCTGCAAATAGAAAAATAAGGAAGAAGGAGAAAACGGTGAAAAATAGTTTTTAAGTAAGAAATACACATTTTAGGCGCGTGTATTTCACCATTTTGTACGCATCTGGTTTGTAGCTTTTAAGGGGTAAAACAATTTTACTTTTAAATAGTTCAGGGGATAATAGGACCTCCGAAAAGAAAAGGTGTGTAGTTGGTAATATGGTTATAGGTCTGTCACGATCCGGATTTCCCCACCCTCGGGGGTCGTGATGGCGCCTACTCGTAGAAGCTAGGCCAGCCACAAATCATAAACTCCTACCTATTTCATTTTAAATCCTTTTATCAATCATAACAACAAGCGTTAAATATTTAAATGACAGCGGAATATGAAATTAAAGCGGAAGACTTAAATTAAATAAGTTGAACAATGATGCGGAATTCAACATGTGCCTCTACCCAAGAACTGGTGTCACATCATCCACGGACACTAAGAGTGCTAAATACAACCGTTTGAAAGAAATATAACACTGTTTGTCTCGAATACATGGGATACAAAATGAAATAAAAGATAGAGGAGACGTCGGGCCTGCGGACGCCTGCAAGGCTACCTCGGTGCCTCAGTGGACTGAAGGCTGGCTCCCGAGCTACTGCTGCTGTCCGGGACCTGGATCTGCGCAAAAGAGCACAGCGTGTAGTATCAGCACAACCGACCCCATGTGCTGGTAAGTGCCTAGCCTAACCTCGGCAAAGTAATGACGAGGCTAGGACCAGTCTACCAAATAAACCTGTGCAGTTATATAATGTACATCGGAAAGTAAAACAGAAATAAATAAGTAAGGATGGGAGGGGGAAACATGTTGCGGGGAGATAATAGTTCCGAATAAAGCATCAAGTAAGGAAAGGAACAACATAACTACAATGTCAACAAGAAGCAGAAATCAAATAAGTGCACGGCATCACCCTTCGTGCTTTTACTCTCGTCCTCACCAAGCAATAATATAATGAAAACGTGCACGGCATCACCCTTCGTGCTTTTACTCTCTTTCCTCACCAAAGCAATTAGAATAATAAAATGTGCACGGCATCACCCTTCATGCTTTTACTCTCTTTCCTCATATATAATCAATTGAATTCGCACGGAATGGTACATCGTGCGGCACGGCATCACCCTTCGTGCTTTACACTCTTTCTTCACAATAGCAAACAATGCACGGCATCGCCCTTCGTGCTTTAACACTCTTCCTCACCCAAACAACAATCACAAACAAGGGCAAGGGAAATAAACAAGAACATATAGGAATCCCGGCAAGGGAACAACGATTTAACAATTAAATCCCGGCAAGGGAGCGACAAGTAAATAATTAAATCCCGACAAGGGAACAATAATTACATAATTAAATCCCGGCAAGGGAACATTTCAATAACTCTTTCTCTATCTTTCACTTGTACTTCATAACTCACTTTACCACTTGATCCAATGCTCCAAAGGGTTCAATCATCTCATATACTTTCACAATTCATAATATAACTCGAGTCAATGCTCCAAGATGTTCAAAGGTCTCAATTCCTTCCACAAACTTTTCACAACAACTAGAAATCATCACCAAAGCATGAAGGATACAATGAAATCAAATATTCACGATGTAAAGACTCACGGTCATGTAGACACCAACGTTAGATACTCGTCACCATGCCTATACGTCGTACACGACTAATACCACATAGCAAATAGGACTCGACTCCTAATCCCTCAAGCTAAGGCTAGACCAAACACTTACCTCGATGCCTTGAACACAACTCAAGTCTCAATTATAGCTTTACCCCTTGATTCCACCGCCAATTCGCTCGTATCTAATCACAAATTACTTAATTACATCAATAAGTGCTAAATGAATCAACCCCAATGCATGAAAATGAGTTTTCCAAAGTTTTCCCAAAAAGTCAAAAACTGCCCCCAGGCCCACGTGGTCAAAACCCGAGGTTCGAATCAAAACCCGATTACCTATTCCCCCACGAACTCAAATATATAATTTGTTTTGAAATCGGACCTCAAATTGAGGTCCAAATCCCCAATTTTTAAAAAACCTAGGTTCTACCCAAAACACCTAATTTCCCCCATGAAAATCTTTGATTTTAGGTTGAAATCATATTAAAAGATGTTAATGATTGAAAGAAATGAGTAAAAACTAACTTACAATTGATTTGGAAGAAGACTTGTTCTTGGAAAATCGCCTAAGTGTGTTTGGGTTTAAGAAAATATGAAAGATGAGGTTTAAAATCGTTTTAAGTGTAAAATTGCAGGTCTATGATATGGAAAATGCGAACAGGGGTTCGCAATTGCGAACCCTTCTAAAATTCCGGACCTTCGCATTTGCGAGGCCGTGTCGGCATTTGCGATGGTCGCATTTGCGACATAAGGATCGCATTGCGATCACTGGCCAACATGGGAGCTTTCGCATTTGCGAAGAAGTTCTCGCATTGCGAGCTCGCATTTGCGAGCCATTTGCAAGCCTGCAGGTCAGTTCATACCAGCAACTTTTAAGTTCAAAAATGCACCTCGTGGCCTATCCAAAACTCACCCAAGCCCTCGGGGATCCAAACCAAATATACACACAACCTCAAAAACATCCTACGGACTTATTCGTGCGATCAAATCGCCAAATAACATCATAAACATCGAATTAAACCTCAAAACCCAAGAATTCTTTCAAACTTCATAAAACATCAAATTTCCCAATTTAGGTCCGAATCACGTCAAACGACGTCCGTTTTCAACCAAATTTCACAGGAATGACTTAAACCATATATAAGACATGTACCGGGCGCCAGAACCAAAATACGGGACCGATACCAACACGTTCTAATCAATTTTCATTTCAAATTTCCTTAAATAATTTCAGAAAATAATTTTACAAAAAATTCATTTCTCAGGCTTGGGACCTCGGAATTCGATTCCGGGCATACGCCCAAGTCCCATATTTTCCTACGGACCCTCCGGGACCGTCAAATCACGGTGTCCGGGTCCGTTTACCCAAAACGTTGACCAAGGTCAAATTTATTCATTTTAACATTAAAACTTAGTATTTTTCACAGAATTTCATATTTAAGCTTTCCGGCTACGCGCTCGGATTGTGCACGCAAATCGAGGCATATCTAAATGAGGTTTTCAAGGCCTCGGAGACACAGAATTCAATTTAAAAACAGGTGATGACCCTTTGGGTCGTCACATTCTCCACCTCTAAAACAACCGTTCGTCCTCGAACGAACAGAAGAAGGAAGTACCTGAGTCGGGCAAAAGATGTGGATAACGGTCTCGCATATCGGACTCGGACTCCCAGGTCGATGCCTCAGGAGGCTGACCTCTCCACTGGACACGAACAGAAGGGAAACTCTTCGGCCTCAACTGACGAATCTGCCGGTCTAGAATAGCTACCGCTCCTCCTCATAAGACAAGTCCTTGTCCAACTGGACAGTGCTGAAATCTAACACGTGGGCTGGATCACCGTGATACCTTTGAAGCATGGACACATGAACACTGGATGCACGGCTGATAAGCTCGGCGCAAAGCAAGTCTATAAGCCACCTCTCCCACTCGATCAAGAATCTCAAATGGACCAATGAACCTAGGGCTAAGCTTGCCTTTTCCCAAATCTCATCACGCCCTTCATAGGCGACACTCGGAGCAATACCCGCTCACCAACCATAAAAGCCACATCTCGAACCTTGCGGTCTGCATAGCTCTTTTGCTTGGACTGGGCTGAACGAAGCCTATCCTGAATGATCCTGACCTTTTCCAAGGCCTCCTAAACCAAATCTGTACCCAACAACCGAGCCTCTCCCGGCTCAAACTATCCGACCGGAGACCGACACCGCCCTACCATATAAGCCTCATAAGGAGCCATCTGAATGCTCGACTGGTAACTGTTGTAAGCAAACTCTGCTAAGGGCAAAAACTAATCCACGAACCTCCCTAGTCAATAACACAAGCTCGGAGCATTATCCTCCAAATCTGAATAGTCCGCTCCGACTGACCGTCCGTCTGGGGATGAAATGCTGTGCTCAACTCAACTCGTGTGCCCAACTCTTGCTGAACTGCTCTCCAGAAATGCGAGGTAAACTGCGTACCCCGGTCCGAAATGATAGACACGGGCACACCATGAAGGCGAACAATCTCCTGAATGTAGATCTCAGCTAACCTCTCTAGAAGAATAGGAGACTGCCACAGGAATGAAATATGCTGACTTAGTCAGCCTATCAACAATGACCCATACTGCATCGAACTTCTTCCGAGTCAGCGGAAGTCCAGTAACAAAATCATATGATCCACTCCCACTTCCACTCGGAAGCTCAATCCTCTAAAATAAACCACCAGGCCTCTGATGCTCGTACTTAACCTGCTGACAATTCAAACAACGAGCCACATATGCTATGATATCCTTCTTCATTCTACGCCACCATAAATGCTGCCGTAAATCCTGATACATCTTCGCGCACCCGGATGAATAGAGTACCGGAGCTATGGGCCTCCTCCAAAATCAACTCTCGGAGCCCATCCACATAGGCACACATACTCGGCCCTTGCAATCTCAAAACTACATCATCATCTAAGGTAACCTGCCTGGCACCTCCGCGCTGCACCGTGTCTCTAAGGACACATAAATGGGGATCATCATACTGCCGACCACGGATACGCTCCAATAATGAAGAACGAGCGACCGTGCAAGCTAACATACGATTGGGCTCAGAAACATCCAGTCTCACGAACTGATTGGCCAAGGCCTGAACTTCCAAAGCAAGCGGCATCTCACCAACCGGAATATAAGCAAGACTGCCTATACTAGCTGACTTCCTACTCAAGGCATCGGCTACCACATTGGCCTTTCCGGGATGATATAAAATGGTGATATCATAATCCTTCAACAACTCCAACCACCTCCTCTGCCTCAAATTCAACTCCTTTTGCTTGAACAAGTACTGAAGACTCTTGTGATCCGTGAACACCTCACATGCCACGCCATATAGATAATGCCTCCAAATCTTCAATGCGTGAACTATGGCTGCCTACTCCAAATCATGAACCAGATAGTTCTTCTCATGAATCTTCAACTGCCTCGAAGCATAGGCAATGACCTTGCCATCCTGCATCAACACAACCCCAAGCCCAACACAGGAAGCATCACAATAAACTGTATAAGGCCCTGAACTTGTGGGCAAAACCAACACCGGTGCCGTAGTCAGAGCTGTCTTGAGCTTCTGAAAGCTCACCTCACACTCATCCGACCATCTGAACTGGGCACCCTTCTGGGTCAATCTGGTCATCGGGGCTGCAATAGATGAAAACTCCTCCACGAACCAACGATAGTAGCCTGCCAATCCCAAGAAACTCTGAATCTCTGTAGTTGATGCTGGTCTAGGCCAGTTCTTGACTGCCTCAATCTTCTTTGGGTCCACCTGAATACCCTCTGCTGATATGACATGACCCAGAAATGCAACTGAACTCAACCAGAATTCACACTTCGAGAACTTAGCATATAAACCGACTATCCCTCAGAGTCTGAAGAACCACTTAAGGTGCTGCTCGTGCTCCTCCTGGCTGCGGGAATATATCAATATATCATCAATGAAGACTATCACGAACGAATCCAAATAAGGCCTGAACACTCGGTTCATCAAATCCATGAAAGCTGCTGGGGCATTTGTCAACCCGAATGACATAACCAAGAACTCATAATGCCCGTACCGAGTGCGAAAAAGCTGTCTTAGGGACATCGGATGCCCTAATCCTCAACTGATGGTAGCCAGATCGCAAGTCAATCTTTGAAAATACCCTGGCGCCCTGAAGCTGGTCGAACAAATCATCAATCCTCGGCGGCAGATACTTATTCTTGACTGTAACCTTGTTCAATTGCCGGTAATCAATACACATTCTCATTGACCCATCCTTCTTTTTAACAAACAACACCGGCGCACCCCAAGGCGAAACACTGGGCCTAATGAAGCCCTTCTCAAGCAAATCTTACAATGTTCCTTTAACTCTTTCAACTAGGCGGGGCCATACGATACGGCGGAATAGAAATGGGCTGAGTGCCCGGAGCCAAATCAATGCAGAAATCAATATCCCTGTCGGGTGGCATACCCGGCAGGTCTGAAGGGAAAACATCAGGAACTCACGAACAACGGGTACAGAATCAATAGAAGGGACCTCAACACTAGAATCACGAACATATTCCAAATAGGCCAAACACCCCTTTCGACCATACGCCGAGCCTTCACATACGATATAACACTGCGGGTAGAATGACCAGGAGTCCCTCTCCACTCTAAACGAGGCATTCCCGGTAAAACTAAGGTCACAGTCTTGGCATGACAGTCCAAGATAGCGTGGTAAGGTGATAACCAGTCCATCCCCAATATAATATCGAAGTCAACCATGTCTAAGAGCAACAAATCTACATGAGTCTCAAGACCCCCAATCACCACAATACAAGAACGATGGACTCGATCGACCACAATAGAATCACCCCACCGGTGTAGACACATAAACAGGAATACTCAATGAATCACTAGGCATGACCAGGTACGGGGCAAAATAAGATGATACATACGAATACGTAGACCCCGGATCAAATAACACTGAAGCATCTCTATCACAAACCAGAACCGTACCTGTAATAACTGCATCTGAAGCCTCAGCCTCAGGCCTGGCCTGAAGAGCATAACATCGGGGCTGGGCCCCACCACTCTGATCTACCTCTCTAGGACGGCTTGCTGCTGGTTGGCCTCCGCCTTTAGCGGCCTGAGCTCCACCTCTAGTACCTCTTCCACCTCTAGCACCTCTACCCCCACCTCTAGCTGGCTGGGCGGGCTGTGGAACATCTGGTGCCTGTATCATGGCACGAGAAACCTGATGTTGAGAGCTGCTCGGTGCTCGAGGGCAAAACCTAGCAATGTGGCCCGTCTCACCACAAGTGTAACAAGCCCTCGGCTGCTGAGACTGCTGCCCCTGGCGACCTGAATGACCACCCCGAAAACTTTAAAGTGGCGGCGCACTGATAGGAGCAGGTGGGCACTGTAGGACTGCTGATCGGAATACTGCATCTGGGGACCACGGCCACCTGAAGCTCCGTGAGAAACCTGAAGTGCTGACTGATAAGGCCTAGGAGGATGGCCTCTACCATATGAATCTCTGCCTCCAGACGAGGCACCATTGAATCCGCCTGACTGACGGGGTCTCTTGTCTGCTCTATGACCACCCCCTTGTGATAATACCATCTCAACCCTCCAGGCCACATTGGCCGCCTCCTGGAAGGATATCTCACTCCCAGTCTCTCTAGCCATCTGGAGACGAATCGGCTGAATGAGTCCATCAATAAACCGTCTCACTCTCTCCCTCTCAGTGGGAAGTATGATAAGAGCATGACGAGCCAACTCAATGAACCTGGTCTCGTACTGGGTGACAGTCATGGATTCTTGCTGAAGGCGCTCGAACTGCCTCCGATAGGCCTCTCGCTGTGTAATGGGGAGAAACTTCTCCAGAAATAGCTATGTGAACTGCTCCCAGGTCAAGGCTGGCGATCCTGCTGCTCTAGCTAAGCAATAATCCCTCCACCATGTCTTGGCGGATCTAGACAAGCGAAATGTAGCAAAATCAACCCCATTGGACTCAACAATCCCCATGTTTCGCAGAACCTCGTGACAATTGTCCAGATAATCCTGGGGATCCTCAGTAGATGCACCGCTGAAGGTAGTAGTGAAGAGTTTGGTAAACCTGTCCAATCTCCATAAAGCATCGGCAGACATGGCTGCACCATCGCCGGTCTGAGCTACCACACCCGGCTGAACCGCTCCAACTGGCTGAGCTGCTGGAGTCTGAAACTGGAGAGCTACCTGCTCCGAAGTGCGAGTAACAGGAGTCTGGGCCCCTCCTCCAGCCCGAGAGACGGCTGGTGCTACAGGAAGTAAACCTGCCCTGGTGACACTCTTCATGAGGCCCACTAGACGGACCAGAGCGTCCTGAAGAACTGGGGTGGCAATAAACCCCTCTGGACCTGAGCTGGCCCACCAGAACGTTGGGAGTCGGAACCTCGTCATCAAAGTCAACCTGAGGCTCCGCTGCTGGTGCTGTTGCTCGGGGCTGAGCTCTGCCCCTACCTCGGCCTCTGGCACGGCCTCGGCCTCGCCCTCTGCCCCTCGTGGGAGCTGCTGCTGGGGGCTTGGGCTGCTGATCGGTAGATGAGGAAGCGCGTTTCTCGCCATCTGCGAAAGAACAGAGTAGGAATTTAATTAGCATTTGAGAAACAAAACCGCACGACAGGAAAGAACAAATGTGAAGTTTTCCTAACTCCGTAGCCTCTGGGGGTAAATACAGACGTCTCCGTACCGATCCCTCAGACTCTACTGAGCTTGTCCGTGAATTGTGAGACCTGTGTAACCTAGAGCTCTAATACCAACTTGTCACGATCCGGATTTTCCCACCCTTGGGGGTCGTGATGGCGCCTACTCGTAGAAGCTAGGCCAGCCACAAATCATAAACTCCTACCTATTTCATTTTAAATCATTTTATCAATCATAACAACAAGCGTTAAATATTTAAATGACAGCGGAATATGAAATTAAAGCGGAAGACTTAAATTAAATAAGCTCAACAATGATGCGGAATTCAACATGTGCCTCTACCCAAGAACTGGTGTCACATCATCCACGGACTACTAAGAGTGCTAAATACAACCGTTTGAAAGAAATATAACACTGTTTGTCTCGAATACATGAGATAACAGAATAAAATAAAAGATAGAGGAGACGCCGGGCCTGCGAACGCCTGCAAGGCTACCTCGGTGTCTCAATGGACTAAAGGCTGGCTCCCGAGTTACTGCTGCTGTCCGGGACCTGGATCTGTGCAAAAGAACACAGAGTGTAGTATCAGCACAACCGACCCCATGTGTTGGTAAGTGCCTAGCCTAACCTCGGCGAAGTAGTGACGAGGCTAGGACCAGTCTACCAAATAAACCTGTGCAATTATATAATGTACATCGGAAAGTAAAGCAGAAATAAACAAGTAAGGATGGGAGGGGGAAACGTGTTGCGGGGAGATAACAGTTCCGAATAAAGCATCAAGTAAGGAAAGGAACAACATAACTACAATGTCAACAAGAGCAGAAATCAAATAAGTGCACGGCATCACCCTTCGTGCTTTTACTCTCGTCCTTACCAAGCAATAATATAATGAAAACGTGCACGGCATCACCCTTCGTGCTTTTACTCTCTTTCCTCACCAAAGCAATTAGAATAATAAAATGTGCACGGCATCACCCTTCGTGCTTTTACTCTCTTTCCTCATATATAATCAATTGAATTCGCACGGAATGGTACATCGTGCGGCACGGCATCACCCTTCGTGCTTTACACTCTTTCTTCACAATAGCAAACAATGCACGGCATCGCCCTTCGTGCTTTAACACTCTTCCTCACCCAAACAACAATCACAAACAAGGGCAAGGGAAATAAACAAGAACATATAGGAATCCCGGCAAGGGAACAACGATTTAACAATTAAATCCCAGCAAGGGAGCAACAAGTAAATAATTAAATCCTGGCAAGGGAACAACAATTACATAATTAAATCCCGGCAAGGGAACATTTCAATAACTCTTTCTCTATCTTTCACTTGTACTTCATAACTCACTTTACCACTTGAGCCAATGCTCCAAAAGGTTCAATCATCTCATATACTTTCACAATTCATAATATAACTCGAGCCAATGCTCCAAGATGTTCAAAGGTCTCAATTCCTTCCACAAACTTTTCACAACAACTAGAAATCATCACCAAAGCATGAAGGATACAATGAAATCAAATATTCACGATGTAAAGACTCACGGTCATGGTAGACACCAACGTATAGATACTCGTCACCATGCCTACGTCGTACACGACTAATACCACATAGCAAATAGGACTCGACTCCTAATCCCTCAAGCTAAGGTTAGACAAAACACTTACCTCGATGCCTTGAACACAACTCAAGTCTCAATAATAGCTTTACCCCTTGATTCCACCGCAATTCGCTCGTATCTAATCACAAATTACTTAATTACATCAATAAGTGCTAAATAAATCAACCCCAATGCATGAAAATGAGTTTTTCAAAGTTTTACCCAAAAAGTCAAAAATCGCCCCCGGGCCCACGTGGTCAAAACCCGAGGTTCGAACCAAAACTCGATTACCCATTCCCCCACGAACTCAAATATATAATTTATTTTGAAATCGGACCTCAAATTGAGGTCCAAATCCCCAATTTTTAAAAAACCTAGGTTCTACCCAAAACACCCAATTTCCCCCATGAAAATCTTTGATTTTAGGTTAAAATCATGTTAAAAGATGTTAATGATTGAAAGAAATGAGTAAAAACTAACTTACAATTGATTTGGAAGAAGACTTGTTCTTGGAATATCGCCTAAGTGTGTTTGGGTTTGAGAAAATATGAAAGATGAGGTTCAAAATCGTTTAAGTGTAAAATTGCAGGTCTCTGATATGGGAAATGCGAACAGGGGTTCGCAATTGCGAACCCCGACCTCTGCTGATATGGGAAAGCGAAGCTTAGTTCGCATTTGCGAACCCTTCTAAAATTTCGGACCTTCGCATTTTCGAGGCCGGTGTCGCATTTGCGACATAAGGATCGCATTTGCGATCACTGGTCAACATGGGGGCTTTCGCATTTGCGAAGAAAGTTCTCGCATTTGCGAGCTCGCATTTGCGAGCCAATGCGAAGCCTGCAGGTCAGTTCATACCATCAACTTTTAAGTTCAAAAATGCACCCCGTGGCCTATCCAAAACTCACCCGAGCCCTTGGGACTCCAAACCAAATATACACACAACCTCAAAAACATCCTACGGACTTATTCGTGCGATCAAATCGCCAAAATATCATCATAAACATCGAATTAAACCTCAAAACCCAAGAATTCTTTCAAACTTCATAAAACATCAAATTTCCCAATTTAGGTCCGAATCACGTCAAACGACGTCCGTTTTCAACCAAATTTCACAGGAATGACTTAAACCATATATAAGACCTGTACCGGGCGCCGGAACCAAAATACGGGCCCGATACCAACACGTTCTAATCAATTTTCATTTCAAATTTCCTTAAACAATTTCAGAAAACAATTTTACAAAAAAATTCATTTCTCGGGCTTAGGACCTCGGAATTCGATTCCGGGCATACGCCCAAGTCCCATATTTTCCTACGGACCCTCCGGGACCGTCAAATCACGGGTCCGGGTCCGTTTACCCAAAACGTTGACCAAGGTCAAATTTATTCATTTAAACATCAAAACTTAGCATTTTTCACAGAATTTCATATTTAAGCGTTCCGGCTACGCGCCCGGATTGCGCAAGCAAATCGAGGCGTCTCTAAATGAGGTTTTCAAGGCCTCGGAGATAGAATTCAATTAAAAACAGGTGATGACCCTTTGGGTCGTCACAAGGTCGGGGAGGATTTTATGCATTATCCCCGGGTAAAATCGAGCTCATAGTGAACCCCGACATCGGACAAAAATAAGCCAGGCTCGAGATATGATGACAAGCGGCCGATATCGAGATGATAGTCTCATCGAGTCGGTATACGGGGGCATGACGCTTGCCCTCGAGAATATCGGGGTCATGGTTCTGGATCGGTCCTAACCTCGAACGACTTCGAGAAACATTATTGGATAATTAAACATAGCCAACAGAAGGCCGAAACACCCGTGACTGACCGGATATCACGGCGGGGTTCTCGGCGTATCGATAAGGAACCGACAATCAGTTAATCAGAAGATTTTTTACCTTTTATAGAGTTGTACCTAAAGTAGGACTCCCCCACTATATAAAGGGGGTCCGATAATTCATGAAGGTCATGGTAACACGCATTCCAAAGCAATATATCATTATTTTCTATATTATTAGCTCTTTCTCTTGTTCATCAGTTACGGCCGTGGTGAGCCCAGATCGAGGGTGACTATTTCACTAAGGCTGGAACTATCCTACTCGTGTGGTTTGAATTTATTTTATTTTGTTTGTCCAATATTGACTTAATTTATCGCTTTGTATCGAATCAATCCGCGTATCCTTAAAACCACTTACAAATTTAATTGTTATCCGATTTTGAGGGTAAACAATTATAAACATTGATACTAAGGGGGTTCTTCGGTCGGAACGGTATTTAGACATTTCGGTTCGATATTTTTGGTGTTCGATTTTTTAAAATGCTATACCAATACCATGCCTAATTAAATTCGATATGGTTCGGCTTTTTTCTTTTCGGTTTCGGTTTATTTGATCCGGTAACTTCGATTTGTTTGACTTGAATATTAACTAGTGCATAGAACTATCGACTGTATAAAATTAAAAACGTGTTATACTCACTTGACTGTTGATAAAATCTTTGCCCAAAACCAGTAAGTATCAACCCATAAAGATAAAAAGGTACAAAAAGAAATAAATTTGATTATTTAAAATATCTTGTTACTTGCTTAGAGTTAATTGCTGAACTTAAAAAATACGAAAAAGACTAATCCAACAGATACAAAAACAATACACGAATAACAAAGTACGAAACCCCAAAACCGTAGAAATATTACATTAAATTGTTTGACAATCTGGAGGGTAAGACAGAATTTGCAGTCTACCTTGTTACTACATTTTCCTAACGAAACACATAGGCTTTAATTACCAACCTCAACATGAATGTATTATAGTAAAAGAAAAGTATATTGTAACTAATAGCCCGTTTGGCCAAGCTGCAAAAATCAGCTTATTTTGAGAAGTGTTTTTTTCAAAAGTGCTTTTCTCAAAAGTACTTTTGGTGAGAAGCAGTTTGTGTTTGGCTAATTAGTTTGAAAAGCACTTCTGAGCAGCAATTAGTGTTTGGCCAAGCTTTAAAAATCTGCTTCTAAGTGTATTTTTCTCAAATGTGCTTTTCAAAAAAGTGCTTTTAGAGAGAAGCTACTTTTTTCTGCTTCTCCAAAACTGCTTCTGCTTCTCCTCAAAAGCACTTTTTTTCCTTCCAAAAGCTTGGCCAAACACCTCAATTTTTGGCCACAAGTGCTTTTGGCAACAAAAAAACACTTTTGGCCAA
The DNA here is from genome assembly GCF_001879085.1 of Nicotiana attenuata. NCBI lineage: Eukaryota > Viridiplantae > Streptophyta > Magnoliopsida > Solanales > Solanaceae > Nicotiana > Nicotiana attenuata. The sequence continues at coordinate 210,126 of NW_017671277.1, read as the reverse complement.
AAAGAAGCTTGGCCAAACAGGCTATAAGTATGTTGTATTCAATGATATGTGTATAGTGTAACTTAGTATATTTCAATACGGTATTGGTATTTTGGTATTATTTTTTAAATACCTAATACTACTTAATTTTTATAAAAATTTAAACCAACTACCATATCAAATACTAAAATACCAAATACCAGTATTTTTAATTTCAGCACAGTAATTTAAAATTTACCATATTATGTACAACCCCAATTGATAGTGTAAAAAAATTCTTACATTAATAGTACATTTAACCATATTATGTAACATTTTTTACGCAGGTTGCAGACTTGCAGTCATCTCTAGCTGCCTCTTTTGCTTGCGCCTAGAGGCAGAAGGGATCCGAATTCTTTTTGCCAGAAAATTATACTGTATATATAAAAAAATCAAATATTTATTAGCGCGCGCGCGCGCACACACACACACACACACATATATATATATATATATATATATATATATATATATATTATGTTGAATCTCCTTAGCTTCTTCGCTTATTTTTTTTTATATTATTTCTTAAATTCCCTTGGTAAAATTCTTTCTCTGCCTCTACTTACACTGTGGTTCTCCTTTTTCTTGAGACCTATCCTCAAAGCTTGTTACATACAAAGGAAAAAAGCAAACATAATATAACAGTAGGGTTTTTCTTTACTGAGAGATAACTGCTAGAAAAATTTAAACAAACAAAGAAATTGAAATTTGGTTACCTATATACTGCTAAGTGCTTATACCTAGTTACACTAGAAAGGATATATTGTAAGAGATGTTTTACATCATAGCATTTATTTGGGGCTGAAATGGTACAGGGAAAAGGTCCAGATTTATCCTATTACTTTCGTATTATCTATATCTAACCTTCGTTATACTATTCGGTTAAAGTTACCCCTACTGTTATAGTATTTCCACCAAATTTACCCCTATCATCAGCAAACTTTTAAAAATTATCCCTCAGTCAGTAAGGTGACCCAAAATCTCCCAAATCATTTTAATTAAGTCACTTATTTTTCTTCTTGATCCACTATTTTTAAAATAGTTGGCATTTACATGATTTCTTAATGAAAAAAAAATAAGATAAAGAAATATTAAAATAATACAACGGTTAGTAAACAAAGTATACTAAATTGAATAATCTAAATTAGGTAGGTTTCCTAAATTCTAAAAGTATTTACAACACCCTAACTTTAATGAATTCATTGCAAAGGTATAGGATTTTGCAAGTATTAGTGATAGAAGTTAAAGTTCCTTGGAAACTTTACGTTGTTAATTCAACTTTGCTTTAATCAAATGCTTACGCATTGTGCACTCTTAACTTAGTCGATCGAACTTTGTATTAACCAGATAATAACAAAATATATTCGAATATACATGTACGTACATGATGAGCAACTACATATAATATACAATAAATAGGCCCGTTGAATTCTACGGTGTGTATATGATTGAAAAATAAATAGAATTTTAAACCAATTTCAGCTCACTATCACAAGAAGAGAAGTGGGTGCAATGATAATTAAAAATATCCATGAATAATTTGTATAGTCTAGTATCTTTAGCATTCACATCAATAGTAATTTCTGAAAATAGTGGAGCAAGAAGAATAACAAGTGATTTAAATAAAAGGAAATTGGGAGATTTTTTATTACCTAACAGATCAAGAGGTAGTTCTTAAAAGTTCGCTGATGACAAGGGTAAATTTGGCCGAATAATATAGCGGTAGGAATAAATTTAACCGATAGCATAATAGAGGTTAAGTGTAGTCAATAACCGAAAGTAGATAGGTATATTTGGCTCTTTTCCCAATGGTAAATGTTGTTCTCAATAGATAAACTTATAGTATTATCTAGGCAGAATACATAAAATGACACCTGAACTTGTACCCCAAATCCCTGTTACACACCTGTTGATAACCGGAATATTTTCAAACACTCAACCTTTCAAAAGTGTATCTATTACACACCACTTTGATATCTGACCACTTCTTTTAAATAGGTGTATGTCACGCACTAATACCGCCATGACATGTGTTGTTAAGTTAAAAAATAAAAAGAGGCCTCCAACAAAGTTTTAAAAAATAAAATAGAAAGGAACTCAGCCAAAAGAAAAAGAAAAAGAAAAGGAACTCATCTTCTTCCGAAGACCAACCACCATGGGTGCGACCACCTTCATCTTAATTTCAGCTACCAAAATTTTCATAATCAAGCTCAAACTTCTTCAAGTCTAAGATCCAACACTTAAATTCAAAATATTGTTCTTTGGCATTCTTCAACAAGTTTCGATCAAACTCTCATTTCATCTCCAAATGAGTTCCAACTTGAAATGGAGCTTCCAATCAACAACTAATTCAGTATCCAAACATCAATTTTTGGTAAAAAAATAATTTCACATACACAATTTTAGTACTGTTCTCTTGATTTTTAGGGCCAATAATTGCACTTGAATCGAAAATTTCTGGGTCTAATTGAAATCGCATTTTTCGAGCCAATAATTTCAGACTAATATCTTGATAATCCGAAAATGCTTTATTTACTAGTTGAAAAACGAAATAAAGTATGAAAAGTAACCAGAAAAAAAAAACTAGAAAGAGCATATGTGAGCATTAATGGAGGAAGAAAAATGAAGGAGATGAATAAAAAAAGAAATGAGAAAAAGTTGGACATGTGGCGTTTTTATGAGGCTTCAGATACAAAACTATGTAGTTCACTCGCCTTATTTGTGTGTAAAGGACATGCGTGCCATGTAGGCAAAGATGTGTGTAATAGATACTCTTTTGAAAGGTTGAATGTTTGAAAATATTCTTGTGGTCAACAGGTGTGTAACATGAATTTGGGTACAAGTTCATGTGTCATTTTATGTATTCTGCCAACTATCTAAACCTTAGAACTTAGGAAAGTAATATATATACTTCATTAATTCTATCTGTGCACACCTAAAATGCATATATATAGCGTACAATCTCTGATAGTTTAAGATTTTTAAAATGTTAATTTACTCTAATTCATAACGGCCTCAAACAAGTAAACAATATAAAAACATAATAGTGTGCAAAGAATAATAGGTGCAATTGGTACTACGCATACAGTCAAGAAAAAATCAAGAAAAGACAATTTGTTTTTATTTTTTATTTTTTCGTAGTATCAAAACAAGAGGTTGTGAACTTATCTATAAAAACATAGATAGACAGAAAACAAAAATAGAGAAAGAGAAGTGGAAGTAGTCAAACTCCGAAATAGGAACACGTTTTAAAAATAAGAAAAACAAAAATATCGAGAAGGAAGTAACTACGGAGCCATCTTTTGCTGTAAAATTACACACTATATAAATAAGCAAAAAATTTATATATATATATATTCTTGACTCTTTTATATATTATTTTTATGTGTTTTAACTAATTTAATAAAAATTCTCACTCTCACAGAAAAAGATTGATGATGTCTCTCTCACCGCAAGCTTTTTTCCATTGTGTCAAATAGAAAAATCAAAACAAACTGGAAAATTTTAGTATAATTAAATTGTAAAATATATGTGGTGTGAATTGTGGATGAGGACAAGAGGAGTATTGAGCGGCACATAATAATATAATCCATGCAAACTGGCCAACTTCTATTATATAAATTTTTTTACATTCTCTTATTTGTTTTTTCCCCTTTTCTCTTACATTCTCTTATTAGCTTTCTTATCCTTCCTCTTCAAGTCCACACACTACGAGTAGAGACATATTTAGGATTTGAATTTCGTTTATATATTGTATGGGGTCGAATTTGACCGACCACGTCCCTAAGCCAGCACGACCGACCAAATATATGTGAGTCCGGCTAGAAGGACGACTTAGGAATAATAAGAGGGACAACTTCATGATCACGTCGGTCCCTCTATAGCATGTACTTTATTTCTGTCTTTTAATATTTAAGTAAGGATCCTCTATTATATAAAGGGGGGTCCGAGCCTTGTAAAGGGACATTGATTATTGGAAATACAAGCTCTCTGGCTCTCTCATCTCTCTAACATTATCTCTCTCTCTTATCTCTCGAAGATTATCACCTCCTCTCTCTCTCTCCGATTTGTATTATTTTTTATCTGAACCAATTACCAAGATCATCCTAGGGTTTATTATCTTCGACTACGATTTACCCCTTCATCTATATTGATTGATTTGCTTAAAAAGTGTTAAACAACTTTTGAGTCAAACAATTTGGCGCCGTCTGTGGGGATTTCTGTAGTCGAAATCATAGTTCACATCTAGGATATCGAAAACAACAATCACTGTTCTTCAGACTTCATAGAAACTAACAAATGGCAGATAAAGAATCAAGGCTGAAGATGATAGCAGATGTCTCAACCAACCTCATAGGCCCACTCAACGAAGCCGGTAGAGAAAATACCGCGAATGTAACACCAAGTAGTGTACTGGAGGGGGAGATCTCACCCTCTTCACGTTAAGATCTAACGATTTTGCATGAAAGAGGGACTTCTATATCTGCAGCAAAGGAAACGCCCCCAGTAGTCAAAAAGCTACTAGAGGAATGGTTGACAAACACTCTAAGTAGCATGCTCGAGAAATCACCTCAGGGAAATATCAAAGATTCGTCAATGGCAGAAATCGCCGCTGCTGCTGGTGAGCCCAGTGTTGTACGAACAAGTAACGCCCACACCGATACCATTGTAAGCGATGATGCGCTCGCAACCATCCTTAAGAAAATGGAAGAAATGGAGAACAAGAATAAAGCGCTTCGTGATCAAATGAAGGAGCACCAGGAAAGGGTAGACAAGATACCTGGTGCTGCTAAGCTACTACCGAAACGCGATGTGGGAAGGTTCGTCGAGCAACCGTATAGTGAGGAAGCTGCTCCTCACCCAATCCCTAAAACCTTCAAGATGCCACCGTACTTGAAAATATACGATGGGACCACGGATCCGGAAGACCATCTGATCCATTATGTGACCGTCGTAAAAGGCAATGACCTATCGAAAGAACAGGTGCCATCCGTGTTGCTGAAAAAGTTTGGTGAAACTTTGACAGGAGGAGCGCTAACATGGTACTCTCAACTGCCAGCCAGATCGATATCGACGTTCGAAGAGATGGCAGACAAGTTCTCCACCGCTCATGCAGGAGCAAAGAAGGCCGAAGCTAGGGTTAACGATATCTTCGCCATCAGGCAAACAACGGGTGAAGGACTCAGGGACTTTCTGGCCCGATTCAACAGGGTAAGAATGGGACTGCCAAACGTATCAGAAGGAAAGGCGGTCGCAGCTTTCCAAAACGGGTTGAACAGAGACGGATCAAAAGCAACCAAGAAGCTGCTCAACCAACTCATGAAGTATCCCCCCACCACGTGGGAAGAGATTCATAATGCCTATTGCGCCGAAGTGAGAGCGGATGAAGACGATCTTAACGGTCCAACCAAACGACTAACGTCAGTACAATCAGAGGTAAGGAGGGATCGACGCAACGATGGGCGACGGGAACCACTCCCACGCTTCAATAGAGAAAGGCATCAGCCTTACGTCAGAAATCCCAATCCGCCTCCTCCAAGACATCCAGATGCCGTGCAACGACATGCCGCCCCACTTCGGAATGAAAGAGGTATGCCCCCATTATTATCCGCTCATAACTTTTGTGTCTCCCCTTCAGAAATAGTGTACGCACTGGAGAAGCTGGGCACGAAGGTGCAGTGGCCACAAAAAATGAAATCAGATCCTAGTGCAAGGAGGCCGAACGTCCTATGCGAATTCCATCAGGAAAGAGGACACAAGACCGAAGATTGCATAGGTCTACGACAGGAGGTGGTCAGAATGCTGAACCAGGGATACCTGAAGGAGCTGCTCAGCGATAAAGGAAGGGCTAATTTCGCCAGAGGACGCGACCAATCCCAAGGACCACCAAAACCACCTTCTCCAGCACGCACCATACAGATGATCGTCGGTGGTGGCGACGACTTGGCAATCAACCATGTAAAGTTCACCACCACACACAAGTTGAAGCGCACGATTGCTCACGAACGGTATGATGACTTCGAAGATAGTATCACCTTCGATAAGTCCGATGCCGACGGTTTGTCTTTCCCTCATTACGATGCTTTAGTTATAACTTTACGCATTGCTGATACTGATGTGAAAAGAATCATGGTAGACGACGGAAGCGGCGCGTGTATTATCCACCCAAGAGTCCTCATGCAAATGAGGCTCGAAGATAAGATAATACCACATTGCATAACACTAACGGTTTTTAACAATGCAGTAGAGCGAACCTCCGGAGAGATATCACTGCCAGTCTTGGCGGGAGGAGTCACGCTGGAAACCACATTCCACATCATGAATCAGGAAACGGCCTATAACGTCATCATAGGACGTCCATGGATACACGCCATGCGAGCCATCCCCTCGAGTTTCTATCAAGTAATCAAATTTCCCACCCCATGGGGAATATCCAGCATTCGAGGTGAGCCACGTACCGCCCAGGAATGTTACCGAATCGCGCAAGACTGCACACATACCAAATAGCTGAAGGGAGCAAGCGCAGAAGCATAGCAATCAGCCATGTCGGGAACCAAAATGAACCCGACGACAGAGGTCATTAGGGACCCAGATGTCGTAGAAGCTTGCAAAGCGACAGTCGAGAACCTCAACCCGGTCCAGCTGGACGGTACCGACAGTTCAAAGAAAGCCTACATCGGGCACAACCTCTCCGACCCAGGTAAGTACCACGAATTCTTAACTAACCATGCAGATTTATTTGCCTTCTCTCATTCAGATATGCCGGGGATCCCAAAAGACATAGCCACTCACAAGCTGAACGTCGACCCACTTTATCCGCCCGTACGGCAGATAAGGAGGAAACTCAACGCCACAATCAACGAGGCAGTCAGTGAAGAGGTAGATAAATTACTATCCAACGGTTCCATCAGAGAATCGAAATACCCCCAATGGGTCGTCAACGTGGTCATGGTTAAAAAGAAAAGCGGGAAATGGAGAATGTGCGTAGACTTCACCGACCTGAACAAGGCATGCCCAAAGGACTCCTTCCCATTGCCCCATATCGACCAGCTGATCGATGCAATAGTAGGGCACGAACTACTAAGTTTCTTGGACGCCTACTCTGGCTATAACCAAATCCTAATGGCCAAAGAGGACCAAGAAAAGACAACTTTCATCACCCATCAAGGGACGTACTGCTATAAAGTGATGCCCTTCGGACTGAAAAACGCGGGTGCAACGTACCAAAGGTTGGTCACCAAGATGTTCAAGGAACAGCTCGGTAAGACAATGAAGGTTTATATCGACGACATGTTAGTAAAATCGGTAAAGAAGGAGGACCATATCGACCATTTAAAGCAAGCCTTCGAGATACTGAGGCAGTATGGGATGAAGTTGAACCCAGAAAAATGTGCCTTCGGCGTGGCCTCAGGAAAATTTCTAGGCTTTCTCGTATCACACCAAGGTATCGAAGTCAACCCGGACCAGATCAAGGCCATAGACACAATACCCGAGGTTCTGAACAGCAAGAAGCAGGTATAGAAACTAACATCATCTCGCGGTCCTCGGACAGATGCCACAAATTCTTCAGTGTGCTGAGGAAAGATCATGGGCTACAATGGAACGAGGAATGCATCGAGGCCCTAAGGAAATTGAAGGCATATCTATCTTCGCCGCCACTGCTCGTCAAAGCAGACCCAGGCGAGTGCCTACTTGTGTATCTAGCAGTGTCCGAAGTCGCTGTCAGCGCCGTCTTGGTCCGCGAAAACAAAGGTACGCAATCCCCTATTTATTATATCAGCAAAACTTTAGTAGATGCCGAGACGAGGTACCCACACCTCGAAAAACTGGCTCTGGCGCTGGTCGTAGCTTCACGAAAGCTCAGACCTTATTTTCAATGCCATTCCATAAAGGTAATAACAACCTTCCCCCTAAGAGGAATCCTACACAAACCCGAACTCTCGAGTAGGCTCGCTAAATGGGCATAGAGCTTAGCGAGCATGACATAACCTACCACCCAAGAACCGCCATCAAGTCGCAGGTACTCGCCGACTTTGTTGCCGACTTCAGTGCAGGGATATTGCCAGAGGTGGAACAAGAGGCCCTCCGCGCCTCTGCTCACACCGACCTTTGGACCCTCTACACTGACGGCGCTGCGAATGCCTCGGGATCGGGACTGGTACTCGTCCTCGAAGTCCCCACGGGCGAAATAATTCGCCAGTCCATACGATGCCCCGAGATGACTAACAACGAGGCCGAGTATGAGGCTGTGATTGCAGGCATGAAACTAGCCATCAAATACGGGGCCCGTCGACTCATCCTCCACTGCGACTCTCAACTCATCGTAAATCAAGTCATCGGGACTTACCAAATCAAAGAGCAAAGGCTACAAAAATATCAGTCAGAAATCCGCAAGGTGATGCCTGAGTTCGACGAATGTCGCTTCGAGCACATCCCCAGGGCACAAAACGCCGAGGCAGATAGCCTAGCTAAACTAGCCGCAGCCACCAAAAATATCAACAAAGAAAATATGGCCACTCTCCTCTATTCGGCCGCCGACCACCTCGAGGTATTCTCTTTAAACTTGACTTGGGACTGGCGCAACCAGTTTGTATCCTACCTGCAGGACGGAACACTCCCACGCGACAAAAAAGAAGCCAAGAAACTCCGGGTGCAAGCCGCCCAGTACAGCCTGATAAATCACGATCTCTACAAGAGAACGTTTGGTGGTCCCCTTGCTAAATGCCTCGGGCCACATCAAACGAGGAAAGTATTAGAAGAGGTGCACGAGGGCCATTGTGGCGCCCATACAGGGAACCGCGCCCTTGTCGAATGCCTCATCCGCGCCGGTTATTACTGGCCTACCATGAAAAAATGAGGCAGCAGATTATGTTCGAAGATGCGAGCAGTGCCAAAAGTACGCCCCCATGATACACCAGGCGGGGGAACTACTCCATTCAGTCACCTCGCCATGGCCCTTCATAAAGTGGGGAATGGATATAATCGGCCCCCTACCGGCAGGACGAGGAAAGGTACGCTTTCTTTTAGTTTTGACTAACTATTTTTCTAAATGGGTGGAAGCAGGTGCGTATGCACAAATACGCGAGCAAGAGGTCATCGCCTTTATATGGAAAATATCATATGCCGTTTCAGCATCCCCAAAGAAATCAGCTGTGACAATGGGCCCCAGTTTATCGGTAGAAAAACAATAGAATTCTTCGAGAAATGGCACATCAAGCGGATACTCTCCACTCCGTATCATCCCGCCGCTAACGGCCAAGCCGAGTCTTCCAACAAAACAATATTGAACATATTGAAAAAGAAGCTCGAAGAAGCTAAAGGGCTATGGCCCGAATTACTACCTGAAGTATTATGGGCATACCGGACTATGCCCAAATCCAGCACGGGAGAAACACCGTACTCACTGGTCTACGGGACCGATGCAGTCATACCCGTCGAGATCAGAGAACCAAGCCTGAGATATTCCCATACCAGCGGAGCAGACAACGACGAAAGCAGGTTACAAGATCTGGACGAAGCCGAAGAACAAAGAGACATGGCCCATATAAGAATGACAGCCCAAAAACAGCAGGCAGAAAGATATTACAACAAGAAAGCCAAAGTAAGATCGCTCAAAGTTGGCGACTACGTCCTCAAAGCCAAAACACTGGCATCGAAAGACCCGAATGAAGGAAAATTGGGTACCAACTGGGACGGACCATACAAAATCATAGCAGCGGCGAACAAATGAGCGTTCCAACTAGAAACGATGGAGGGAAAACCGCTCCAAAACAATTGGAACGTCGCCCACCTCAAATACTTCCACCTCTGAAAGGCATCTCCTAAGTCGTACTCTTTTTCCCTGACCCGAGTTTTGTCCCAATTGGGTTTTCTCGGGGAGGTTTTTAACGAGGCGGCAAAGGGGATACCCGGTGGAACAGGAGCGCAGGTTCACCATATCGGCCAATCGACACGGTCCGCAGGCCAATATAGTGAAGGGACTACACTAGTTATTCTCCATTGTATGTATAGAATTCTCCATTGAATGAACAGAAATCTCCATTGAATGAACAGAAATCTCCATTGAATGAACAGAAATCTCCACTGAATGAAACAAGGGTTAATCTCCATTACACGAACAAGAGTTAATCCCCATTCCACGACGGATACTACTTAATCTCCATTACACGAACAAGAGTCAATCTCCATTACACGAACAAGAGTCAATCCCCGTCCCACGACGGATACTACTTCGACGACAGTCGAAGCAACATCCTAATGGCCAAGGCCATCGACATCGGTTCGACCTCGCTCGAACCACGACGGATACTACTTCGACGACAGTCGAAGCAACATCCTAATGGCCAAGGCCATCGACATCGGTTCGGCCTCGCTCGAACCACGACGGATACTACTTCGATGACAGTCGAAGCAACATCCTAATGGCCAAGGCCATCGACATCGGTTCGGCCTCGCTCGAACCACGACGGATACTACTTCGACGACAGTCGAAGCAACATCCTAATGGCCAAGGCCATCGACATCGGTTCGACCTCGCTCGAACCACGGCACGACCCTTTGATGAACGACAAGAACAACCTCTACAGAGGCTAAGCATTACAAAAGAAAACCCAAGAAAGGGAAGGCACCAAATGGACGAAGCAACAAAAATAAAATTTATATTACAACAAAAATATATTTGCATTCGCCCCCACGGACGAGCTCCAATACACTATACAAGACAAAAATATACATTGTACAAGTTTATAACTGCCTGTCACCCCCTGGGAGGTAAACGTCATCGTACCAGGAACTGGAGTCGAGCCGGTTGACGTCTTCAGAAGCAGGCCCCTCCCCATCGGGAGAGTCGGGGTAATAACCACTAGCCTCACGAGAAGCGCGAGCCTCGTCTCGCCGTGCCTGAACTTCCTCCTCTGTCGCCCGGCCCGCGGCATGAAGCTCTCTATTCACGTCGAGCTTAGCCTCAGCAAAAATCCACATTTCATGCGCACTACGACGCGTACTCCGACCAGGCGAGGGACGAGATGAGGAAGGCTGAGAAAGTCCATTGTTCTCCGCCATCCTGGCGTCGAGCTCGGCGGTCAGATTCGCCACCCTCCGCTGCAGGTCGATGTTCTCCGCCGCCACCCCACGGCTCAGCTCAAGCTCGTCATCTTTCATCCTGAGAAGCTCCTCCAACTTGCTGTTACAGGCCACGGCCTTCATCAGCTCGCTATCCGCCTCCTCCAGCTCAGCTCCCCTGCGTTCCAACTGGGACTGACCCCGTTCAACCACCGCTCGGTTCTTAGAGAGATACTTTCGATACTTTTTTAGCATCTTTTTGTAGAGGGCCATCCGTTTTTGCTCACGGCGTCCCCTCTCCACCTCCAAAACAAGGGTCTAAAAAGAAAAGCAAAAATAAGCACGCCTCAAGACAGTCTTACAACACGCAGAAGGGGGAAAGGTCATAAGGATTACCTGCAAAGCCATGCCGGAAACCCTTCGTGATAGCTCCGCATCCTTCACAGTACTGAGCGTCTTGCTCTCGGAGGTGGCACACAACAGGGTAAGGGCCGAAGCAGCCTGCTCGCTGTTCAACAGCAAGTTGTAAGCCGCCGGAATCGTAATACGATGGTCGGACCCAACCGTCGTCATCTCCACGTGGGTAAGGCCACCTACAAACTCGTTAACATCCTCCTGAGCGATGTCAGAGTCCGATTTCTTCGCTTCCTCGCCAGGTCCTTCGATGTTGGTCGATGACCCTCCCTCAACGGCACACGCGGAACTAGCACCGGGAACGGCACTCCTCTGTTGAGCCGACCTCCCAAATATAATGGCGTCGGCCATGAATGGTCTGTGTGTCATCCGAGGCACCTCACTTCCTTCGGCTTCGGTGGACACCCCCTTGCCCTTCTCGAGCCTCCTCTGTTTTCTTTCTAATGATTCCTCGCCATCGGAGGGTTCATCCATGGGTTGCAGAGCTGGCGCCAGCGATGCCGACTCCCACATAACCATGGTCGTAGATGTAGCCCCCTGTAAAGGAGCTGGAGGGATATCCTCTCGGACAGACTCGATCAGTATATAGTGAGCGTCCGAGGCAACGTCGGATCGCTTGAGAGCGGGGACTGGCGCCCTCTTCCTAGAAGCGCCTCGACTTGTCGCCATAAAAATAAGTGAGCAGGGTTGCAGAATTTACAAAGCAAAAATCGAAAATCTACCTGAAGAGACTTTGGGGCCATAACGCTGCATGAAGGCAGGCCAAGTGCGGGTCTCTTCCGCGTAGGGAAGCAAGCCGGCAACCCATCTCCTAAGGTTGGCAACAGGCCGGGGCAGATGAGCCATAGCTGCAATACAAAGGTTAGAATTGCGACAGTCACGGGTAACACGGAATTTGACAAACTGCAAATACTTACGTTTCGAGTTCCACCTCTCTGGGAATCCGGCAGGATTAGAGACCACGTGCTCGGTCCTAATGAAAAATATTTGCACCAGAACCCACGACTCGCTCGGTCGTCAGTTTTGACCACCAATTATTTTGTACCACGGCCTCTCAAATGCACCATGATCCCTCTTAGATAGCAAGCACTGAACAGTTGTAGGAGGTGATGGATCATGACTTCACATCCGGCCAACTCCGTGTACTTGGTCAGTAGCCAAAGCACCTTCAGAGTATACGGTGTAAATTGAGCCGGACACACGTTATAGAACCAGCAGAACTCCTCCGCCAAAGGGAAAAGAGGGAGGCTGTAACCAATCGAAAAGGGGTATTCACAAAAGGTACAATACCCTGGCCTATGAACATCCACGTGATTCCTCCCCGCCAGAACCATCTTTACGTGGGCAGGTATGGCGTATTTCACGCGGAGGTCATCTAAGTGATTCTGTAACGACTCGGAAAACTCTAGAGCCGGAATGGGAGAGTCCTTACTGAAATCACTTCGAGATAAGGTATGCTTTGGCAATAATGCTTCCACAGTAAGAGGACTGATGTCCTCTTCCTCCTCCATCTTTCCACCATCGGAAGGTGGCGGCACGTTCAATGGGGCAGCCGTCGGGACCCTCTCGTCGCTTCGGCAAGGTTTAGGCATGATCTCGATGAAGCAAAAATTATGCACAACCCAACAAAGAAAAAGGAGACTTTCGATCGAAGGAAAGTGCACCAGAATGTGAAAATATACACTGAAGGGTTGGAATGATATTACAAATGACCAAAGTTTGAACCAGGTTAAACCCTTCTCCTATTTATAGGGTTGGGTGGCGCCAAAATCGAAGAGGCAGACGTCGAATCGGCGTGGGAAACCAAGCGCCAAAAGCTTCTGATTTCCTACCTCGAGAATACGCGCAATGATGACGCACACGAATGCTGACGTCACACGGGGAAAGGAATTTCGCTTCGACGCTCTGACAGTCATGATTACTGTCTCCTACCTGTCACGTCACAATTCTTTGATAAAGTAAAACTCTCCCAGAACGGAGGTACCGATTCCGCCCATCGAGGACGCATCTCGCTGCGACCCCGACGAGCGGAGGGACTAACTGTATGGGGTCGAATTTGACCGACCACGTCCCTAAGCTAGCACGACCGATCGAATATATGTGAGTCTGGCTAGAAGGACGACTTAGGAATAATAAGAGGGACGACTTCATGATCATATCGGCCCCTCTATAGCATGTACTTTATTTCTGTCTTTTAATATTTAAGTAAGGATCCTCTATTATGTAAAGGGGGTCAGAGCCTTGTAAAATGGGGATTCATTATTCGGAAATAGAAGCTCTCTGGCTCTCTCATCTCTCTAACATTATCTCTCTCTCTTATCTCTCGAAGATTATCACCTTCTCTCTCTCTCCGATTTGTATTATTGTTGTCTGAACCAATTGCCAAGATCATCCTAGGGTTTATTATCTTCGATTATGATTTACCCCTTCATCTATATTGATTGATTTGCTTAAAAGGTGTTAAATAACTTTTGAGTCAAACATTACTGAGAGACGATTTTTCCTCGGTTGAGGTGGATAAATGTGTTTATACTAAAATGGTAGACAATGATTATGTAATAATATGTCTATATGTTGATGACATGCTTATATTTGGTACAAGTATAAATATTGCGCAAAGTACTAAATTATTTTTGTCTGTTAATTTTGATATGAAAGATCTGGGTGAAGTAAATACAATATTGGGAGTTAAAGATGGCACAACGTTATCACAACACATTATGTTGAGAGACTTCTTAAGAAGTTTGAATATTTTAATGTCGCACCTGTGAGCACTCCTTTTGATGCTTACTCTCAGTTGAAAAAGAATAATGGTGACCCAGTTGCTCAGTCTAAATATGCGCAGATTATTGGAAGTCTGATGCATTTAATAAATTTTACAAGGCCTGATATAGCCTATACTGTGTGTAGACTGAGTAGATATACTCATAATCCCAACAGAGAGCATTGGTCTGCATTAGATAGACTAATGAAATATTTGAGAGGAACCATGAATTGTGGTATCATATATAGTGGATTTCCTTCTAGTCTAGAAGGTACGGTGATGCAAATTGGATCTCTAATTCAGATGAGACAAAATCCACTAGTGGTTATATATTCACCGCTGGTAGTGGTGCAATATCATGGAAATCTGCTAAACAGATGATCATTGCTAGATCAACTATGGAATCAGAGTTTTCAGCTCTGGAGTTAGTTGGTTTTGAGACTGAGTGGCTAAGAAACTACTTATCTAATATCCCTTTAATAAAGGACGTATTGCCTCATGTGTCTATACATTGTGATTGCCAAGCGGCAATAGCTATAGAGAATAAATCTTATAATTTTAAAAGTAGACATATGAAATTGAGACATGATGTCATAAAACAGCTGTTGAGGGATGGAATAATTTCCATTGACTATGTGAAGTTAGAGATAAATTTGGTCGATCCTCTAACTAAACCTGTGGGAAGAAAATTAATTATTCAAACCTCAAAAGAGATGGGGTTAAGGCCGACATGTTGTCAATAGAGATGGTAACCCAACCTATGTGATTGGAGATCCCATGAAGTAGGTTTATATGGGTAATAACAAGCCGATATTGGCACTGAAGCACTTAAAGAGAGTGTTTGACTGCTACTAATTGAGAGGCTGAGTATCACGACCCCGGTTCGCCCTCCGTGAACCATCGTGACAGCACCTAGTCCCTACGACTAGGTAAGCCTAATAATGCGGAAAATAAACCAATTTGCGGAAGAAAAACAAGATAAATCCGAGATAGTGAAACAAACAGCGTATAATAGTGCCGCTCGGCATACACAAATATTAACTCTCAAACACTAACACTTTTCCCAAAACCCGAAATCTCATGATCACAAGCCTTTGAATGTCTAATAATATGTAACACCAGAATATCTAACAAAAGAAGGAAAAATACAGAAGGGCTAATACTTAAAGCATGAGTAGAAAGGGACTCTTCGGTCTGCGGACGCGGCAGATATACCTCTGAGTTTCTACAACGCCTCGCCTCGAGCGTAATGAGTCTGAGTTGCGGTACCTGGATCTGCACATGAAAAACATGCACAGGAAGGGCATGAGTACACCACAACGGTACTCAGTAAGTGCCAAGCCTAACCTCGATCGGGTAGTAACGAGGAAGGTCAGGGCCCTATTGAGGTTAAATAAAATATAAAGTTTGACAGTGTAGAACAGAACAGTATAAATAAGTGCAGCAGTAAAAATATCATGGATATAGAGATAACTATAAATGACAGAGAGGCAAAAACAATCACAAGGATAATAACCGGTGATCTCTCAGTATCTCGAGGATCTCTTAGTATCCTCAATATATATACTAGGGATCTCTTGGTATCCCGAGGATCTCTTGGTATCCTCAATATATGCTAGGGATCTCTTGGTATCCCGAGAATCTCTTAGTATCCTCAATATACGTGCCATGGATCTCTCAGTATCCCGCACCTCAGCTCAATCATAAATACGTACAGGGGATCTCCCTGAATGCCTTCCCGTAGTCCCAAAGTAAAACACACAATAACAGCAAAAAAAAAGAAATACTCAATTAAGCCCAACTTCATACCAAAGTAAAACAAACAATTCTAACCTAGCATGCTTCATGTAATACAAATAAGGCAGTTAAAGCAAATAGAGCAATTTATTCAATTAGACATGCTTCTCTAGGCTAGCAGCAGGCATAATTTCCAAGTAGTGTAAGCAAGAAAGGAAAAACACAATTTAAGACTATTTTAATGAAAAGCAGGATTTTCAACAATTAGCACAAGTACGCACTCGTCACCTCACGTACAAGGCATTTCAATTATCACAATATCAATCCTAAGGGGAATGTCCCCCACACAAGGTTAGACAAGCCACTTACCTCGAACCAGCTCAAAATCAACCCGAAACCACGTCTTTGCCATGAGTACTCGACTCCAAATGGCCCAAATCTATTTAATTCAATTGCATAATGTAAATAACACTTCAAGTAACTGATTCTACAATTAAATTCTAAGCTAATACGAGAAATTAGGTAAAATGACCAAAACGCCCCTCGGTCCCACGTCTTGAAATCGGGTGAAATTTATATTTTCAGAAACCTCGTACTCTCAGGAGTCTATACATAACAAGAACACTGAAATCGGAGTTCAATTGACCCCTCAAATACCCATGTTAAGGTCTCTTAATCTCAAGCCCTAATTACCCATTTTTCCCAAATCTTTCACCACTAATTAGATCTTTAATCACATATAAACAAGTTATGAAGTCAAAAATGTTACCTCCAAGTGATTCCACTTTGGTTTCCTCAAAAATCTTCCTCAAAAGCTTCAATCCCGTTCAAAAATGGTGGAAAAATAAAGAAGGGTCGCGGATGGGCTATTTAAATACTGCCCAGATTTAACCCTATGCAATCGCATAAGACAAATTCCTCAAGCAACGCAATTGCGACCAGCTCTATGCGATCGCATAGAGCAAATTCCATCACCCCACTGCCACACCAAGTTCTTCTACGCGAACGCAAGGGTCCTTATGCGAACGCAATGACCAACAAACTCACCCTATGCGATCGCGCTCCTTCCTCTGCGATCGCAATTCACAAAAATCGACTGACCTCAACTTACTCTACGTGATCGCAGGTGATTTCAAGCGATCGCAATGAACAAATCACTGCTGCAAAAATACCAGAAAACCAGCAAATCTCCCAAACACCAAAAGTGCCCGTTTGAGCATCCGAAATACAGCCGAGGCCCCCGGGACCTCAACCAAACCTACCAACATATCCCATGACATCATTCAAACTTGTTTCAACCTTCGGAACGCTCAGAACAACATCAAAACACCAATTTAGCATCGGATTCAAGCCTAAGAACTTCAAAAACTCTCAAAATACGCTTTCGATCAAAAAGTCTATCAAACCTCGTCCGAATAACCTGAAATTTTGCACACACGTCACATTCAATACTACGGAGCTACTCCAACTTTCGAAATTCCATTTCAACCCTCGGATCAAAATCTCACTATCGAACCGGAAACTTTAAAATTTGATCTTTCGGCATTTCAAGCCTAAATTAGCTACGGACCTCCAAAACACAATCCAATCACGCCCCTAAGCCCGAAATCACCCAACAGAGCTAACGGAACCATCGGAATTCTATTCCGAGGCCGTCTTCACACTTTTCCGACTACGGTCAAATATTCAACACTTAAGCTCTCATTTAGGGACTAAGTATCCCAAAACTCTCCGAAACTCAAAATCGAACATCCCGGCAATTCAAAATAGCAGAAATACATACGGGGAAAGCAGTTAATAGGGGATTGGGGCGTAAATTCTAAAAATGACCGGCCGGGTCGTTACACTGAGTTATAACTCTTAATGAAATGCATAGTCCTTATGGATGGTGTATTTAAAAGAAGTATACACTTGATGAATTCACCTATATGAGAGTGGAGTGGGGTCGCTCCTATGAGATTTTGGCCTAGTCTCTAGAGCTCTCATGAATAACCAAGCACGTGTATGGCCTAGTGGCGCAAAACCGTTTTGAATAGCAAAATTGTGAGGGTCGAAATGTGATTGATTAAATCTCTGACTTACAATAAGAATTAGTGGTTCATAGAAATATTATATTTCACCAGTAATTCTGTGAGCTAAGTTTTATTGGTCTAAGTTTGGTTTATAGTCCAAAAGACACCAAACCTATTACATTTGGACCATACAAATCGAGCAAATCTTACTCCTCTTTTTATGAACTTTTTGAAAATATGTGGGGAACTGTTGTGATATTTCCAAAAATTGGACACATGTCCATACCATGTGGCATTCTTGCATGAGAAATTGAAGACAAGTGTAGTACACTTGTCATTCTCTAAGCTTCACTTAAAGGCTATAAATAGGCCTTCAAAATAGCCCTCAATTATTAGCATCTTTTCCTTTGCATTTTTCTTCCTCTTCAGCTTCCTTTTCTTTCCTCCTTTAACTTTTGTAGTCTACTTTCTTTGTTCCCCTCTTTAAATAGCTGGGTATGTAATTTAATATTTTGCTGATTCCTGTATCCTCCCAAATAGAGGTAGGCTTGTTTGATCCTGGAAAGACATTTCACACATAGTTTCTTAGGACAGTGCCCAGCACGACTCAAACCAATCCGTATATCTATTTATTCTAGTATTGCAGTGTTATTATTGAAATTTTTTGCTCTCATTTCCCTACACTTCCACCAATTTTCACAAAGGCACCACTAATAATCACTACCCTCTTTCAATTCTTGAACTTGGTCTGCAATGAATTCTTTAACCTTCTCCTACAGACAAGTTATACAAGCTCCAGCTTTCAATTTTTGTTTTGACATACTCATGTGCTATGAGTAAAAAGTTTGAGTTTGTGTGTACGTCCAATTCAGTGGAGGTATCATTAACCCATAGTGTATTTGTCTTCATGTGAGTAAATAACTCCCAAACTTTCTGAAGATTTGACTCCTTTCCTGTATTTGGATCTCTTTAACAAGTTAAATCAAATTGCGTTATTGAATAAAGAATAATAAGAAAATTGGCCAAAATAAACGGAATATCTCACCATGGCAGAAGATTCTGCCCGGAAGGATTTATTGACAGAAATATGTTTCTGCCTTCTTAATTCTATTTCTTTCACTCATTTTCCTCAATGAATTTAAATGCATGAGATATATTCAAGCACTATAAAACACAGAATAAGAAAGCAAACAATTTAAGAAAATGGGTGAGCGAAATAAATTATTAAGGGAAAACAAGGAATGAAACATATCAAAGTGATAGTGTCCATGAAAACCAATTCAAAACCCAATTTAACAAGCCCAATTTTGCAGAACATTGTCACGACCCAATTTTGGATCGTGACTGGCGCTTAGGAGCAGGTGCTCCCAAGAAAATCTTATTTGTATTTTGTAGAAAAACGGACAGAGTTTTTCCTGTTTTTCGCCTATCCAAAAAAATAAACATATCTTAGAAATCAATAATCGGTAACGATTTGACCGGTCTTTTTGATCAATTGCACTTCGCTCGCTTGTTTGAGGGCACGAGTAGCTCCGTATGATGTATTATGACTTATGTGAATCGTCGATTTTGGTTTTCGGGTCATCCGAAATTGATTTGGGAGAATGGTCTCAGCTTGAAGCTTTAAATTAGAAAGGTTTGACCAAGTTTTGACTTTTTAGTACTCGACCTCGGATTTGAATTTTGATGGTTCCGTTAGCTCCGTTAGGTGATTTTGGACTTGGGAGCGCGTTCGAAATGTGATTTGGAGGTCCGTGGTAGAATTAGGCTTGAATTGGCGAAAGTTGGAATTTTGGCGATTTTGGTCGACAGTGGAAATTTTTTATATCGGGGTCGGAATGGAATTTCGGAAGTTGGAGTAGGTTCGTAGTATCATTTTTGACATGTGTGCAAAATTTAAGGTCATTCGAAGGTGATTTAGTAGGTTTCGGCGTCGTTTGCGGAATTTGAAAGTTTAGAAGTTCTTAAGCTTGAATCCGAGGGTGATTTGGTGTCTTGATATTGTTTTGAGCGATTCGAAGGTTCGACTAAGTTTAAATATATGACTTGTTGGTATTATTGGTTGAGGTCCCGAGGGACTTGGGATGATTTCGGATGGTTATCGGAGAGTCTGGAAATTTGAAAGAGTTGCTGAGGTTGGAACTCAGCTGTCGCAACTGCACCTGCGGAGTGGGAGCCGCAGGTGCGAGCCCGCAGAAGCGGAGAGGTAGCCGCAGGTGCGGACAGTGTTGAGATACGCTGGGTCCGCAGGTGCGTAGTTGAGGTCGCATCTGCGAGACCGCAGGTGCGTGGATTGGACCGCAGAAGCGGGTTTTGAGGGCGTAAGTGAGAACTGCACCTACGACAGATTTTCCGCAGGTGCGGCGTCGCAGAAGCGACTATTGGACTGCAGATGCGGAAGT
Organism: Nicotiana attenuata; assembly: GCF_001879085.1. Taxonomy (NCBI): domain Eukaryota; kingdom Viridiplantae; phylum Streptophyta; class Magnoliopsida; order Solanales; family Solanaceae; genus Nicotiana; species Nicotiana attenuata. The sequence goes on along the minus strand of NW_017671277.1, from coordinate 189,718 downwards.
TCTGGGCAGAAAGTATAAATTGTGTACTTCGCGAATTTTGGGTCATTCTTCACCATTTTTATCCGATTTTGGAGCTTTTGGGATTAATTTGAAGAGGGATTCAAAGGGGTTTTCATTAAGGTAAGTTATTTGAGCCCTAATACTCGTGTTTATGGTAATTTTCCGTTGTTCAATCATGTAACTAATTGAGATTAAGGGTGAAACCGAGGGGTTAGGGCTTGGGATTTTTGGAGAGTTTGATTGAGGATTTGAGGGGTCAAATGGAGTCGGATTTTGATAAATTTTGTATGTATGGACTTGTAAGTGAAAGGGCTTTCTAATTTTGTGACTTTTGTCAGATTCCGAGACGTGGGCCCGGGGGCCGAGTTTGAGAGGATTTCGGGGTTTATGCCTAATTTGATAGTTTTTCTTGTGGAATTCATTCCATTAGCGCATGTTGATGGTATTGTTCTGGTTGTGAATAGATTCGGAGCGATTGGAGGCCGAGTCGAGGGGCAAGATCATCGCCGAGTAGAGATTTGGCCGGTTTGAGGTAAGTAACGATTGTAAATCTAGACCTGAGGGTATGAAACCTCGGATTTCGTATCGTTTTACTATTTTGAGGTGGCACACATGCTAGGTGACGGGCGTGTGGGCGTGCACCATTGGGATTGTGACTTGGTCCGTCCCGTAGCAACTGTAAAGTTGCGTATTTGGTTGAAACTATGTGATACTTATGTGTTCTAGAAAGAGTTTCTATAAATTGGGCTGAATGCTATGTTTAGGCCTTGTGCCAGAGCTGTTTGGACCCTAAGGGGTCTTTTTCTTACTAACCTCTTTTTGATTGAAAATGTATCCTCAGTCATGTTATACTTATTGATTTCATAACTTAGTCTTTATTATTCTATTTTGATGCATATAAATGTTGTTTTGGGATGAGTACCCTGTTTTTACTGAGAGCCCGAGTGGATTGAGAGGTTTATGACTGAGTGAGGCCGAGGGCCTGATTTGTGAGGATATTTATGGGATCAGGCTGCACGCCGCAATATGTTGTTACTGATTCATGATTGAGTGAGGCCGAGGGCCTGATTTGTGAGGATATTTATGGGATCGAGCTGCACGCCGCAGCATGTTGTTACTGATTCATGATTGAGTGAAACCGAGGGCCTGATTGATTTATGCCACAAGGTGGCTTGTTATAGCGCTTGGGCTGAAGGAGCTCCTCCAGAGTCTGAACACCCCCAGTGAGCGCGGGTACCCTGAGTGATGTTTTGCCCGAGCGGCTGTATATGAGTGATGTTTTGTCCGAGGGGCTGTATATGAGCGATGGTGAGGTATGCCCGAGGGGCTGTATACGTGTGACTGTGAGGTTGCCTGAGGGGATGCATATGAGTGATGTTTTTCCCGAGTGCCTGCTTATGAGTGATGTTTTGCCCGGGGGGCTGTTTATGTTTTCATCATTTTTGCTCACTGTTGCACTGAGCATCTATTTGAGAACTGTTGAAAAATATCTTCAAATGACTTTAGTGAAATTGAGTATAAACGAAATGGTTTGATTCAAACTCTGCTTTTAAAAGCCTGCTGTACTTTTACTGAGATTTCATGATATGAACTTATATGCTTTATTGCTCGTCACTGCTTCTCAGCCTTTATTTACTTTGGTTACTTACTGAGTTAGCGTACTCACGTTACTCCCTGCACCTTGTGTGCAGATCCAGGTATTTCTGGACCCGGTAGCGGGTGTTAATTATTCAGTTGCAGATCCGTCGGAGTTAGCAAGGTAGCTGTCTAGCAATCGCAGCCCTGCTTTCCTCCATCTTCATATTTCCTAGGTTGTTTTCAGTTATTTCCCGACTATGTTAGTCTCGATATTATCAGACGGTTGTAGTAGATGCTCATGACTAGTGACACCCGGATATCGGGCTTTCTTTTTCGCACTTTTGTTTTAATCTACACTCCTTATGAAGGTTTTATATTAAATAGCTTTGGGAATTATCTTGAAAATGAAAATCTCGTTTGTTTTGGTAATTTATCGGCTTGCCTAGTACCACGATAGGCGTCATCACGACAGGGTTGGTTTTTGGGTCGTGACAACAACACAACCAACCTATATCGACCACACAAGTTATAATCCTCATTCACGACGTATCTCCAACACAATAATACAAACTTCATCTCCAAGTATACGATAGAAAAGTCTAATAAGAGTCACAAGTCTATATCAATAAAAGAATACTTATAACACTTATAAAAATGATTATGGAGCGACTCTAAGAGTTTCAAGAAAGAGACTATAACAAATAAATAAAAATCTTTGCCCACGCGAATAAATGCGACGCTCACCAAAAACTGCCAACTCGTCTACTCTAATTTACAGAATCCTTGATTGCGCCTACTATTGTCTCTGTAAAAAGTAACAGCGGGGAGTGAGTCGCTAGCTCAGTGAGTAATAATACTTAACCACAATCGTTTTAATTAGGGGACAAATCAGAAAACATGCTAGTATATTAAATAGAAAATATCATAAGAATTCCATTTCAAAAATAATAATTAATTTTCACTCTCATCGTGTTTTTCTTGAGTATAATACAATTGATAATTCAGTAATAAGCTCGGTAAACACTTTATAATATCAATATTCATATTTGAGAGGTTTCAATGAACGGATCATGTAATCGGTATAACTGTGAACTTCTTCGCAAGAATCAAATATAACGGTAGTCTCTACTCGAGGGAAATCACTAATAGTATGCTAGTTATATCTTCCCATTAGCGAGGGTTGTAACGGTAATCGGTAATTACAAGGTGCACCAGGTCTAACCAACCCGACATTAGCTACGGAATCCTTCAATGTCTACTCCTATTTATACTTGTCTCTGTAATCCGTATATACTCGTAGAAAAATATTTTAAAATAATATAGGGAATTTCGGTTCTTACCAGATCATGTAATTTCATTTCGATAACAGTAAATTCAAGTAACGCTAAAACAGATCTAGTAACAACGGAAATTTTTAAAACAACGGTAATCATCTCAAATAACTATTTCGGTATCATATCGAGTAAAAGACTTGTCCCACATGCAACTCAAAATAATCGGTAGCATATTCATATTAAAAATCATGTGTAAATCATGCAAGTTATGAAAACACAAATTGCAGTAAGGTTACTACTCACAGTACTCATGCAGGAATACCAAACGCGTCATCTCGAGCACTTCATTCAACTTCTTCAACTACCTATTTGTAACAAAACCAATCTATGTCTTAACTCCATGAATTACCAACATAGTTGGTCCAATCCTTCAAATCTAGTTAACTCCCCTACTTTCATTCTTATGGAACTGAGCATTGATTCTTTGTCAATCACTTAAGTAGCACATATATAGATAAGAACTGTATCTTGTTCTCTATTTGTTCTTACACCCTGATTAATACAACTATTTGTAGAAGAAAAGAAGAATTTTATTTTATTTGCACAAAAACTATGTTCTTCTCGTCAATTAGTGTGTACGAAATACTCCTAATCTGTACACTAGAGTGCTTGGTATAAACTAAAAGAATATTTATTGAATCTAATAGGAAATTCATTATTTTGCTATATAAGAACACCTTAAGTTGTTAGTGTCATTTCTATCCCTTCGTTAGTGAAATAATAACTATCAATAAGTTAAGGATTGAGAAAATATAGTTTACCTTGTTCTTCTCTGTTCTTCAAATCTCTTCGCTGAAAATAGGTACTCGTTTTTTTTCCTTTTCTTTTGCCTTTGAATGGCTTCTGCCAAATCTTTATTGCTTCAATGCCTAAGCCTTTTGCTTCTTTACTCTCGTAGTGGCCTTTCGCCCTAATCCCCTTGTTTTTTTTTTGTGTTGTTTTATTTGTTTATCTTTCTTTTTTAATTCTATTTATTTAGGTAAATAACTAATAGGCCCTAACTTAAATATGAGGTACTATATTATCTCCAACTTATGAAATTCGGTCCCTGATTTAGCTCAAGTACGTACCTGTAGACTGATATAAATGAGGATACTTGACTCACATATCGTCTTCTATTTTCCATGTAGCTTCTTCAACGGTATGATTTTTCCGTAAGACTTTCACGAACACAATTTCTTTTGATCGTAGCTTTCTTACTTGTCTATCAACAATAGCCATTGACTCCTCCTCGTAAGACAACTTCTCATCAAGTGGTATAGTAGGTACTTCAAGCGCCTGAGACGAGTCTGATATACATTTTCTTAGCATAGAGACATGAAACACTGGATGAATAAAAGATAACTCAAGAGGAAGTGCCAAACGATAAGCCACAGCTCTCACTCGGTCTAGTATCTTATACGGTTCGATAAACCTGGGGCTCAACTTGCCTCTTTTCCCAAACCGCATCACACCTTTCATAGGGGAGACTCGTAGGAACACCTTGTCCCCAATTGTGAACACTAAATCTCTTCTTCTATTATCTGCATAATACTTTTGTCTACTTTTAGCTGTTAGTAATCTCTGTCTGATCAATTGGACCTTGTCAATAGCTTCTTGTACTAAGTCAGGTCCCAATAAATTAATCTCACTAGCTTCAAACCATCTAATAGGAGAACGATATTTTCTACCATGTAATGCTTTGTACGGTGCCATTTGAATACTGGAAAGGAAGCTATTGTTGTAAGCAAATTCATCTAAAGGTAGATACATGTTTCAACTACCTACAAACTAAAGAATACAAGCTCTCAACATATCCTCAAAGATCTTTATAGTACGTTAAAATTGCCCATCTGACTACGGATGAAATGTGGTACTAAGATCTACTTGTATACTCAATGCTTCTTGGACAGATTTTGAAAAGCGTAAGTGAACTATGATCCTCTATGAGAGATGCTAGATATTGGAACTCCATGAAGTCGGAAAATCTCACTCATAAATATCTGTCAATACCTCTCTTCACTATATGTAGTCCTTACCAGCAAAAAGTGTATTGATTTGCTAGTCGATCTACAATTACCTATACAAGTCATAACTCCTAATACTTTGTGGTAGCCTGTAACAAAATTCATAGTAATCTTTTCCCATGTCTACTCTGAAATTTCTATTTTAGTAGGCCTACATGCCGTTGATGCTCAGCCTTGACCAGTTGACAAGTCAAATAATTAGAGACAAAGTTAATAATTATTTTTTTCTTCATACCTTTTCACCACTAAAATTGCTTTAGGGTATGATACATTTTAATGGATATAAGGTGTATTGTGCATTAGTAGTTGTACGCTTCCTCAAGAATAGTATATCTCAACCCATCTACGTTTGAACACTTAAATTGTTACCTAATCAAAGAACATCATCATTGTCAACATTTATATCCTTGACTTTTACTTGCTAGGACCTCTTCTTGGTATTTGTATAATCGTTCATCCTTATATTGAACGACCTTGATGCGTTTACCAACAAAGATTTGTCTTTACCACTAGCCAACAATATCTATGAATTACACGCGCAAAATTTAATTATCGTGGCTCGAGTTTGTGAAAATCCTTAGAGACTTATTTTTTTCCTCGCAATTAGTACCAGCGTATCCCATGGTGATATATGCAGTCCAATAGAATTTATTATAGAATCTCCTCTGAAGCAGGTCCAACAACTGTCCTTTAACTTCGTTAGTGCATATAATTTGGGGAATATTAAAATTGACTATGGGTTTAGTGCAAAGTCATTATATAATTGTATTTCTCGTTAAAGGGTAGTCCATATAAATCCTTAGGAAATACATCAGTGAGTTTACATTTTCAAAGTATATATCTCATCTATTGTGCCCTTTACTTTAACTAAGAAATCCCTATAACTTTTCTTCACTCACCACCAAGACTTCAAAAATGATATAACTTTGTCTGTCCCTGGAACCTGAGCCCTTTGTAGCACAAGACTAGGTTAATTGGCTATCTCCAACCTACCCTCAGCTCGAACAAGGACTTGCATTAAGAATCAATATTTAAGTAGAGGAGTTACAGAGGATATATTTATTGCGAAAACAAACAGAATGACTACGGATTAGGAGATTGTGAAATAAAGCTAATTAATAATTCACTAGTATAAATCATAGGTAATTTTTATTTTGGGTTTTCTCACCCAACTCCTAACTCTGAAAAAAACCTCTTTCATGTTGATTGCTTTCACTATTAGGTACCAATATCTCCCTTATCTATGCTCTAGCTACATTGTAAAAGTAGACAAACACAAAATTTGTAAAATTACAAACTTGATGGGCTAGATTTGTATATGTGCAGTCTATTATTTAATGGAATGACAATCATGTTAGTAAAGTTTGTTTACTGGTCTCTGTTGAATTTCTGAGAATATAGTAAACATATAAATGTGGAAAATGCATCCTTACTTCTTCTACATTTTTTTATGTCGGGATATCTTGGTGATAATTAAACAAGTCCTAAGTTTGAAACAAAAAGTTCATGAGAATTGTGCATTCCACTTATTATTTTATTATTTCAGACTATTATTCACTTTGTTCTCTCAATTACCAACATGCATCGAGAGGTAAATTTAGGTATATTTTCTTACCAAATATCATTATCCTACAGTTAGTTTTCTTTCGAACCCTAGTCCAAAACTACAAATTGAAGAAGCTTGTTTTTTTGTATCTAGAATTTTGTGTGGGTTCAAACTCACGAGCTTTCACATTCACTTGTATTGAACTACAGTAGGAACCATAACTTACGACATCACCATTTATTGCAAGTTTATAAGATTTTCCACCTCTCTAATAAATGTTGTTCGATCTAGAATATCAAACTCACAACTATATGGCTTAATCAATTGTTCACTTCATACAATGTGGAAAGAATGTTTTGCTTTGTCGGCATCTTCAGAGTGATTACATGTATTTAGAACACCCATACAAACTCACAGAGCCCGGCTTATAGTCAGATTAATAATGCTACACAAAACCTCGAGTTTAATTAGCTTGGTACACATATTCAACTATCAGAGGTATTTCCACAGAAGTAGCAACCAAAAAAAGGAAAACTTAATATCTTAAAATGTCCTTAATTTTTTACTCTTTCACTCGTATTAAATCCCAATTAAAGATTCCATAACTTCGTCCTTCTTGCGTGAATCCTCAGTTGTATGCCTATGGCATCCATGTGTTTTGTCTTTCTAGCAAGTTCAATTGCCATAGAATAGGTCAAAGTCCTCGTATGTAGGGTTACTGCCTGCATATAAAATTTAAATATTGTGTGTCTAACTAGCTGATGAAATTTGGCATCATATGTTGGTATATTTATGTTTGAATTATTTTCTTAAACTACCTAGAAAGTTCACACTTTCGACAGCCAAGAAGGAAGCAATTCATAAACAGTTTAGTGAACTCGTCTTCAAGTCAGTTGTATTGCTCTTATCAGTGTTTCCCAGTATTATGAAAAGTGCTCGCTTCAGTGCTTTAAGAGAGAAGCGAAGCGAGGCGGCCACTGTATCGCTTCTGTAGGGTGAAGCGTAGCAGGTAGGTTGAAACGTCCGCTTTTGCCAAAAAGGCGAGAAGCGCTAGCGAAGCGAGAAGTGATGGAAGTGCTCGCTTTTGTCTTTTAAGTCACTTATAAATAAAAACGCTCAGTCTTTTTTTACACAATTATCGAGCAGCAGAGCAAGCAGCGACTAGGGTTTCAATTTTCAAGCCCAGGTATGTTTTCTTCTTCTTCTTCTTCTTCTTCTTCAGTGCTTAAAATAGCAGCGAAATGCTGGCAAATTTTTTTTCCCCTTCAGTTCTTCTTCTTTTTCTCATTCTCCTCCTCTTCTTCTTCTTCTTCTTCTTCTTCTTCTTCTTCTTCTTCTTCTTCTTCTTCTTCTTCTTCTTCTTCTTCTTCTTCTTCTTCTCCTTCTTCTTCTTATTTTCGTTTCAGCCCTTAAAATTGCAGCGAAATGCTACCAATTTTTTTTTCCTTTCAGTTACTGTCAATTTTTTTAGTATTGGCAGTTACATGTGTAACATGTGTTGTCTATGCAGTATTTATTTTAATATTTTTCTTAATTTCGCTTCGCTTAAAAAAGGTGAGCGCTTCACTTCTCGCTTCACGCTTTAAGCGAAAAGGGGCTTGTCACTTTTCCTCGTTTCACGCTCTTCACAACACTGGTGTTTCCAACAATACGTTATCATATCATGTATTGGCCATGTTCATCGGCTTGAGTTACTGGCTCCATAAAACTATCGTTGAAATATCCTACAGCTCGTAATGTTGTAAGCATTTCATCAAGAACCTCTAAGGATCCTCCAAAACTATCAGAAAAGAAAGTGATAGACTCAAATTTAGAAACTCTATTAAGGATAGATCTCTTTTCCCGAAAATCTTAGTCAATCTAGGTTCTTGGCCTCTAGAGCCATATTTTCATGCCCAATCTTATCTTGTCTGTCCATTTTATAAAGATTTCAATTTCACTTTGTATGAATGTAAGTACCTTTTTGATAGCATTCCCTTATTGCTTTAGTGGTGGACTAGTATTAATTTAATGAATTACATTTATTACAGATCTTAGCAATATGAAATCTACTCGTTGTGGTAAAAATGACCCTCCCATTAGACTTATATACTACTTCAATCACATCCCTTTGCTAGAAGACAGTTTCTTGTTTAGTGGCGTATTTGACGTCCTTGAACCTCTAGCTAAAGTTTAATCTCAAGTGATTTGTCCGAGCAATCCAGGAATAAAATAAACGGTGACACACTCAGTTATTTGACCCTAATCACCTCACACGTAGGGAGGAATAAAAAAAAGAAAGACAAGACACATCCTATCATGTCCTCGCAGAATCACGATTATGGGAATGGACGACTACATAACCATAATTGAGATTCTACTACCGACATGTGCTCCATTAGTCACAGGATTAACCCAGGGCTCTAATACCAACTTTGTCACGATCCAATTTTGGATCGTTACCGGCGCTTAGGAGCAAGTGCTCCCAAGAAAGCCTTATCGGTATTTTACAAAAAAACAGACCCCCCTATTTTTGGCCTATCCAAAAGATAAACTTGTCTTAGAAATCAACAGCACAACCAACCTATATCGACCAAACAAGCAATAATCCTCATTCACGAAGTATTTCCAACACAATAATACTAACTTCATCTCCAAGTATACGATAGGAAAGTCTAATACGAGTCACAAGTCTATATCAATAAAAGAATACTTATGACACTCATAAAAAAGATTATAGAGCGACTCTAAGAGTTTCAAGAAAGAGACTATAACAAATAAATAACAATCTTTGCTCACACGAATAAATGCGGGGCTCACCGGGAACTACCAACTCGTGTACTCTAATTAACAGAATCCTTGCTTGCGTCTACTGTTGTCTCTATAAAAGTAATAGCTGGGAGTGAGTCGCTTGCTCATTGAGTAATAATACTTAACCATAACCATTTTTAATAGGGGACAAGTCAGAAAATATGCTAGTATATTAAACAGAAAATATCATAAGAATGCCCTTTCAAAAATAATAAACAATTTTCAGTCTCATCATATTTTTCTTGTAGTATAATACAATTGACAATTCAGTAATAAGCTCGGTAAATACTGTATAATATCAATATTCATATATGGGAGGTTTCAATGAACGGATCATGTAATCGGTATATCTGTGGACTTCTTCGAAAGAAGTCAAATATAACGGTAGTCCATACTCAAGGAAAATCAATAATGGTATGCTAGTTCTATCTTCCACTAGCGAGGGCTGCAACGGTAATCGGTAATTACAAGCCGCAGCGGATCTAACGAACCCACCGTTAGTTACGTATTCCTTCAATGTCTACTCCCATTTATACTTGTCTCTGTAATCCGTATATACTCGTAGAAAAATATTTTAAAACACTTTAGGGTATTTCGGTTCTTACCAAATCATGTAATTTCATTAACAGTAAATTCAAGTAATGGTAAAATAGATCTAGTGACAAGAGGAATATTTAAAACAACAGTAATGATCTCAAATTACTATTTCGGTATCATATCGAGTAAAAGACTTGTCCCACATGGAACTCAAAATAATCGGTAACACGTTCATATTAAAAATTATGTGATAATCATGGAAGTTATGAAAACACAAATTGTAGTAAGGTTATTACTCGCAGTACTCGTGCAGGAATACTAAACGTGTCACCTCGAGCACTTCATTCAACTTCTTCAACTACCTACTTGTAACAAAACCAATCTATGTATTAACTTCGTGAATTACCAGCATAGTTGGTCCAATCCTTCAAATCTAGTTAACTCCCCTACTTTCATTCTTATGGAACTGAGCATTGATTCTTTGTCAATCACTTAAGTAGCACATATATAGATAGGAACTGTATCTTGTTCTCTATTTGTTCTTACACCTTGACTAATACAATTATTTGTAGAAGAAAAGAAGAATTATATTTTGTTTGCACAAAACTATGTTCTTCTCGTCAATTAGTACTTGTAACAAATACTCCTAATCTGTACACTAGAGTGCTTGGTATAAACTAAAAGAATCTTTATTCAATCTAATAGGAAATTCGTTATTTTGCTATATGAGAACACCTTAAGTTTTTTGCGTTGTTTCTATCCCTTGGTTAGTGACACAATAACTATCAGTAAGTTGGGGATTAAGAAAATATAGTTTACCTTGTTCTTCTCTGTGTTTGACCAAAAAGTGTTAAGCCTTTTAGTTAAACCAATTAATGATAAAATAGAGGGTAAATCTTAGCCAAACATAATCGGCTTTAGATCTAAGCATAATGGGTACTAAAATCAAAGAGACCGAGTTTATACAACATATCTTAGAATGATTGAAAGACATTAAATGTAAATAATAAGCTTACATCTTTGATATACTGTTCCGTATTTGTAAAAGCAAAGAAGATAAGGAAGGAATCTCGTTGATAACTATGAGATCTAGCTTTATTGATTCAACAATGGAGATAACAAAGGTTTGTAACCCAAAATCTAGACTTCTTTCTTTGTTCCTTAGAAGTCTCTTCCATGTCTTCTATTTCTTCTCCTTATTCCCAGATCCCTCGTCCTTTGTGCTTTACCTTCCTTATATATATTGTCAATTTCCCCTTTTACCCAATGGTTCATAACCAGCGTGCCCTCTCATGACTGCACTTCTTCCTCACTCGCCCCAGTGTTATGTTCTGCTGTGTAAGCCTTCTGATGGCTCGATCTCGGCAGTGGCCGAGATACTCGTCGCCATTGCGCCTCGTGGGCACGACCATGGCTTGGTCGACCCCTTACCATTCCCTTTAATGATAACCATCTAGTGGTCAGATTTTGACCCATACAGTTAGTCACTCCACCCGTTGGGGTCACCTTTTGGCGAGCTCGATGGGCGAATTCTATTGATTCAAGAGTTAGGAGAAATCTAGACATGGTGCGAGGGACGAGGTCCTTATGGTGAGGTGGCGACATGGCGCTTCAAGGGATTTATTGGGCCATTACGTCCGTTCAAAGATGGATCGTCACATCGATTCAGGGTACCATGAATACCTGTTATGCGTCATTATAGCACACGTTTCCCAGGCATCGTATCGTTTCTCGTGCCCTATTAGTTTTTGATTGGCGACTCTCGGGTTTCCCGCTTTGGGCATTTGCGTTCCTATAAATAGAGGGAATCCCCCATTTGATTATTATGCTCTCCAATTTACCTGAGAGAATTTTACAAACTCCCACCTTCTTCAGTTTTTCATACTTTTGCTTTCATCGGAATTGGACGTGACCATTCTCTCTTTTCCTTTATCGTTCCTATTTATTTCGATCAAGACAGAAAAATGGCTGGTACTTCTTCCCAAACGGATAGATTTGTTGAATCTCCTGTATCGGAAAATCACGTGCCCCTTCTTGAAGAGGGAGTAGAGGTGGTGGAAGACGAGGGATTTCAGATGGTGGATGAGATAGTACCCCGCCTCGCGAAGATGAGGACTGACTTTAACAGTCCTGCCAGAAATGAACCGGAGCCTGTCCCTTCCACTATGGATGAAGCAGCGGTTGCGGCGCTCAAGGCCAAGTGGGGAATCCCTGCTCATATCAAAATGGTACCGGCGGCGGGGAAGGACATTGTACATTTGTACCGCCCAGGATACTGCGCATTTTACGCATACCCCTTTGTTATCGGGTACACGCTTCCTCTCCCCTCTCTGGTGGTGGACTTATGCCGCTTCTGCGAAGTGTGCCCGGCTCAACTCTCTCTGTACGCGTACAAACTCTTCTTCATGCTTATCAAGTACGCAGAGCTTGCCGGACGAGGAAATTCCTTGGGGCACATGCTTCACATCTTTGCCCCTCATTTTCTTCGGGGTACAATGATCCATATGTGCCATCGAGGAACCAAGAGTTTGGTGGTGAATATGGACAATAAGGCTAATCGCCGCTTTTGGGAAAGAGAAAGCTACTTCTATGTGCGGACAAAGCACCTTGTGGCGGACTCCGCAGGGTTTCCAGAGACGTGGAACTTTGCTCGTGAGTTTTCATTTGTTTATTTTGTGATTCCTCTTAAGACGGCCGTCGGTCGTTCTCCTTTAAGTAATATTGCTAAGGACTTATTTTTGCTTTTGCAGCCGAGAGACTACCTCCCCCCCCCCCCGGCTAGTTGACGATATTCGCGAGTGGGTGAGCGCAATTCTCCCCCATACAATGGGGATTCGTGAGTGGGCGTCCTTACATGAGAAATATGGGCGTAAGCCTCTCACTAGTGAGTCGGCCCATTGCAGTTTTTCTCTTTACTCTTTGCCTCATGGTTTAACCTTGTCGTTATATAATCGTCTTTCTTTGTCGGCAGCGAGAGTGCGAAGAACGAGGGCTCCTCCGCTTGCATTTTATCAACCGGCGCCCCTTGCCCGGCCTGCGCCGAAAGCTACTTCCCAATCTGTGCGTGCGGCCAAATTCATGCGTGCGGAGGCTACTCCTCAGTTAGAGACTCCGATTCCTGCTATCCGTTCAACGGGCGAATCATCCCGCGACGGTAGTGGAGAGGCCCCATCGAAGAGATGACGGGTGGTGTTGGAAGTGGCTCCTCAAGCCGAAACATCTTTGAGGGGCGACCTTGTCTTGGCGGTGCCCGAAGTCGACGGTGGTGCCAACCCGACCGCAGAGGCTACGCCTGTTGTTAGGCCAACAGGCTGGTGTGGCAGAGAGACGGGTCCCGAGACTTCTATTGCTGTCTTAGACGACCCTTCGACATCCAGACCGAACCGTACTCCTTCTTCGGTCGAAGAGAGGGGAAAAGGCGTCATGGTTGATAATTACGAGTCTGAATCCGACATCGATCTTGATGACGTTAGGATGTTCGAGGAGGGTTTTACCCGAACTGCAGTGAGAGCGGGAGGCCCTTCCCGAATACTCGAAATTTTGTTGGATCTCAACCTTCTATGAGACACGGTGGATATTGTGCCGCAGTTTGACCTTCTATGCTCTGCCGTAGAAAGCGGAGCTCTTCAGGATGTCAGCGACGCCTAATTGTCACGTGGCATGGCCGCGATGGGCCTGAGGGTAAGTTTCCTTTTTTTGTTTATTTTTTTTTTGCTTTGCGGCCTTGGTCTTTACCGACTCCTTTCTTCTCTTTGTTTTAAGTCTTACATGGTGGAAATCGAGAGTGCTCGCAGGGCTGAGATTTTTTTGAGGATGCTTGAAAAGTATCGGAGGTATCGCCACAAATGTCGTGAGATGCACGAGCAGCTCAAGGCGGGTACTGGCACCCAATCCATCAGGGAAGAGTTGGAGAAAAGGGATTAGGAGCTGATGCAGTCCATCCGCAGATCCAGTGATCTCGAGGAGCTGCTCCGTACCAAAGACGAGGAACTCGAGGTGGGCAAAGGGGTTGCCGCGGAGTGCGAGGACCTTCAGGCGAAGGTGTTTTCTCTGCAAGCCGAACTAGAGCAGAATGCTACCAGAGTCGAAGCTTTGAGCGCAGAATGGATGGGGAAGTTGGCCGAGCTGGAAAAGAAAGTGGCCGAAATGGAGAGTGCCGAGGAGGCTCGGACATCGGCTTTGGCGAGGGCGGGCGGTGCTGGAGGACACTATCAGCGTCCTCCAATCTGAGCAAGAATCTGAGAGGGTTATGGCCACGCTGAGGGAGGCGCGGCTCGAGGAGCGTATTGGTGAAATTGCCCAGGAGGCTTCGAGCCTAGGAGACCGGGTCGTGGCGCTTGAGTTCGAGAAGCAGGTCGAGTCTGCCTCTGTCGCGGTCCCACACCGCCTATATGAGATATGGGTCCACGCCGAGGCCCAGCGAGATATTTACAAGGGTTGTGGGAGGCGGGGACTGTCCCAGAGGCTACCTTTGAAGATGCTCGGGCAAAGGCACGCGAGGCTCGCACTGCATGTGGATAGGACCCTACGACTCCAGAGGCTGGGGAGGGAATTGATAACGAGGACGAGCTCCCTTCTGATGATGATGATGAGGTTGGGGAGAACGGCGGTGGAGATGATGCGGAGTGAAGCTTTTGCTGCATCCTATGTACTTAGTTCTTATTTTTTCTTTCGTTGTTTACTTTCATCTTTTCCCAAGGGCCCGTTTCAACCCTTTGTAAGATACGGCTGTCGCGCATGTACATTTGAATAAAATAGTTATTTCGTCTTCATTTGTGTATCTTTTGATTTTCACTATGATGAGTCCCTGACTCTTTTGATTGCGAACTCGAACTTACGAGATTGGGCGAGGCTTCTAATTTACCAGCTCAGGCGGAACTAACCTCAATTCGGACGAGGTCGAATTTAGATTTGCCATCTTGGGCGAAGTCAGTTTCGACTTGTATACTCGAGCGGGACTGAATTCCGACCTACTAATTTAGGCGGTCAATTTTTCCATGTGTATTCGAGCGAGGTCGAACTTCTCTTTTGGCGAAGGCCGATGGCCGTAGGGGTGTTATTTCGAGCAAGGTCGAAATTTTAACCCGTTGTGAATTTGAGCGAGGTCTAACTTCTCTTCTGGCGAAGTCCGATGGCCGTAGGGGTGTTATTTCGAGCAAAGTCGAAATTATAACCCGTTGTGAATTTGGACGAGGTCGAACTTCTCTTTTTGGCGAAGGCTGATGGTCGTAGGGGTGTTATTTCGAGAAAGGTTAAAATTATAACCCGTTGCAAATTCGAGCGAGGTCGAACTTCTCCTTTGGCAAAGGTCGATGGCTATAGAGGTGCTATTTCGAGCAAGGTCAAAATTATAACACGTTGCGAATTCGAGCGAGGTCGAACTTCTCCTTTGGCGAAGGCCGATGGTCGTAGGGGTGTTATTTCGAGCAAGGTCGAAATTACAACCCGTTGTGAATTCGAGCAAGGTCGAACTTCTCCTTTGGCGAAGGCCGATGGCCGTAGGGGTGTTATTTCGAGCAAGGTTGAAATTATAACCCGTTGCGAATTCGAGCGAGGTCAAACTTCTCCTTTGGCGAAGGCCGATGGCCGTAGGGGTGTTATTCGAGCAAGGTCGAAATTATTTGCGAATTCGAGTGAGGTCAAACTTCTCCTTTGGCGAAGGCCGATGGCCGTAGGGGTGTTATTTCGAGCAAGGTCGAAATTATAACCCATTGCGAATTCGAGCAAGGTCGAACTTCTCCTTTGACGAAGGCCGATGGCCGTAGGGGTGTTATTTTGAGCAAGGTCAAAATTATAACCTGTTGTGTTATTTCCGTTGGGGAACATTACTCGTCGCGTGTTGTTTGCGCGTGCGTCGGGGCAAGTCCTGGTTTGCTTAATTTTGCTTTTACTGGAGAGTACTGTGCGTTTCCTGGGTGAGTCCCAGTTCGCTCAATTTTGCTTTTATTGGAGAATGCCGCGTGTTTCATGGGTGAGTCCCAGTTTGCTTGATTTTGCTTTTACTAGAGATTGTTTTTCGATAGTAGATCTGTACCGAGCCATTTCTGTTATTTGTGATATGCTGCGGCGTAGAGGGTTTTGCTCGGTCATTACTTGCGAGATGGCGTGCTACGGAACCATTTCCTGGGGTGTTTCGGCGGCGTTGGTCCCTTGCTTGTGTACCTATGCGAGTGCTCGCGTTCCTGTTTCGAACTAACAAAAGAGTGAAGATAAACCCAAATGAAATTGTCTGTTACCTCGGCCTAGCAAGCCGGTGAAAGGAGGGGCGGCGTTGTAGGGTTACTCGCTCCGCCTAGTACTCAGATAGTGGTTTCTGATTTGGCAGCCACGTTTAGCTTCGCTATTTAACTGCGTCTAGACTTCTCGTGAGTTGGGCGTACCTCACCCGTTAGGACACCGAGGCCGATTCCCAGTCTGATATGCGTAAACAATAAGGGAAACATGTCATGATTTGTTTATAAATCTTCTAGCGTGCGTGATACGAAAATAATGCGGGATATGCCTGATCTTCCAAAGGGTCATGCAGTAGGTTATCATCCCTTCCCAAGGGGTGGAAGTACAAGTCCGTATACAGGGTGAATACATCGCATAGGATCGTGGTCACGCCAAGCACATAGTGACCGTGGTTCTACTTCAATCGTGCATATGACTTGCTAAACCCACCATTGCGGGTGGGGCATGGGTCTCGTATAGACATCAGTCATAATTTTTATTTTGTGTAGGGATCTGACCTAGATTGATACGGTTATTTCAAAAAATTATCTACCATTCTTTCTAAGTTGGCGTTGTCACCGAGATGGTGAGGTTGTAACTGCCAGAAAGTAATACTTGGTTGGTTCTAGATCTAAAGGAAACTAAAGAATTTGTCTAAGAAATCCCCACAGACGGTGCCAAATTGTTTGACCAAAAAGTGTTAAGCCTTTTAGTTAAACCAATTAATGATAAAATAGAGGGTAAATCTTAGCCAAACATAATCGGCTTTAAATCTAAGCATAATGAGTACTAAAATCAAAGAGACCGAGTTTATACAACATATCTTAGAATGATTGAAAGACATTAAAATAATAAGCTTACATCTTTTATATACTGTTCCGTATTTGTAAAAGCAAAGAAGATGAGGAAGGAATCTCGTTGATAACTATGAGATCTAGCTTTGTTGATTCAACAATGGAGATTACAAAGATTTGTAACCCAAAATCTAGACTTCTTCCTTTGTTCCTTAGAGGTCTCTTCCATGTCTTTTGTTTCTTCGCCTTATTCCCAGATCCCCCCTCCTTTCTGATTTACCTTCCTTATATATATTGTCAATTTCCTCTTTTACCCAACGGTTCTTAACCAGCGTGCCCTCTCATGACTGCACATCTTCCTTACTCGCCCCAGTGTTATGTTCTGTTGTGTAAACTTTCTGATGGCTCGATCTCGGCAGTGGTCGAGATACTTGTCACCATTATGCCTCATGGGCACGACCATGGCTTGGTCGACCCCTTACCATTCCCTTTAATGATAACCATCCGATGGTCAGATTTTGACCCATACACTCTGATCTGCAAATCTCTTCGCTAAAAATAGGTACTCGATTTTTTTTCCTTTTCTTTTGCCTTTGAATGGCTTCTGCTGAAGCTTTATTGCTTCAATGCCTAGGCCTTTTGCTTCTTTATTCTCGTAGTGGGCTTTGGCCCTAATCCCCTTGTTTTTTTTTTTCCTTTTTTTGGTCTTGTTTTATTTGTTTATCTTTTTTTAATTCTATTTATTTAGGTAAATAACTAATAGGCCCTAACTTAAATATGAGGTATTACATCCCATATCAAAGTATTATAAGTAACGGTGTTGTGAACAACGTAAATCGAGGAGAAATTATTACTAGGGAAAAAGTTGATTTATATAAGGTCTGAGATATGAACAAAATGACTTTTCAGAAACCATTATTGTTTAATAGCTATTAACTTCCTATAGCTAGCATATATATAATTACTTCATATAGCTACTATTTAGTTGTTACGCGACTGTATTAGCTGTATTTGTGCTATTGTATTCATGAATATAGTAGCAGAATTCGCCTAAAAAATAGGGGAATCTAGCTATTTAATAACGGAAAGAGGATCAATTAGCGTGTAGCACTCCTAATTTAACTCCACAAAATCAATTCTAAATAAATTTCGATGCTACTGTGTTGTATTTCATGTATTCGCGCGATTTGTATTTATAAGTACAGTGAGGTAATCAAGAAATAGGGTGTATACCGTTCTATTCAATTCGACTGTATACATTGTATTCAATTCACAAATATTCGTTATTCACTAGTGTACACCGTATTCAATTCGACTGTATTCAAACAACAAAAAATCACAAAACACAGTGACATTCGGCTGTATTAAAAAATTACAGACCTTCTAAATACATAACTACAAGCGAAAAATAATATATTTATACAAAAATACAATATATATTTGAGTGTATTTGTACATAATACAATGTATTTGCATCATTGTATGTGACCAAAATAGCAAAGAAAAGAAGAAAGTTCACCGGAGATAGCGTTTTTCGGCCAAACAAAATACTATATATTGTATTATCACTAAAAATGGAGACGAACAAAAACCCGTCCTCAAATCATCTCCGGCGTAGCCTTGGACAGATATGTTCGCCTAAGAGGATGAGCCAATAGTGGATGATGACACCGACGATTCTACTGATTTGATAGAGAAGAGAGGGGATTGAGAATCTTGCTTATAGAGAGAGAAGGAACATAATTGGCGTATTTCATGCCTCAATGGTTGGTAAAAATAAATATCCATTTTGCTTTATAAATAGGAAAGGTAACTATAAGTAATAATATTTTGAAATTGTTTTGGTTTATTATAAATAGGGTATAATAGTTTACTATAGGAGGTAAAATTTCCTATTCTAGAATCTAGATCCCTCCTAGTTTATTTATATTGTGGGCTTTACCCATCACCTGGCATCCTATAACAACGCATAACAAGAATTGACAAATTTTTTAGCCTTATATTAGGTTTCGCAAAGATAGCCCCAAACAATTGACATTATATAGTCAAATTTTAAAAAAACTACTCTCTTTTATATTCTCTCTCAAAAAAACTACACGCTTATTTTGGTTTCCCTCCCCATTTCTCTCATTTTATTTCTTCTTCTATATCTTCTCTTTTGCTCTCATAGTTAGAAAAAATTCTCGCAAATTATGCTAAAAATATCAGTGGGATAAAAAGGTAAGGTTGATCTCACATCAGAGAAAATCAGAATAAAAAATTAAGAGCGAAAAAATGTATTTCAACTTTGTTTTTCTTCTCTTTTTTTTTTTTTTGGATTGGATGAGTGGGTGTGATTGAAATTGGTTGAAAATACCTAAACGAGGCTATATACAAAATTTGAGCAAGATTAGCAAAAACTAAGAGAGAAAAAATATATTTCAACTTTGTTTTTCTTCTCTCTTCCTTTTTTTGGTTGGATTGAATGAGTGGGTGTGATTAAAATTGGTTTAAAATACCTAAACGAGCCTATATACAAAATTTGAGCAAGATTAGAAGTGATTTAGACTGGTTTCAGGTAAAAAATTAGACCTAAAAATCCAATTGCGACATGTGTATATCACGTTGTATATCGTGTATATCACACACAAGTTTTTAAGAACGTCTATGTATATCACTTTGTATATCGTGTATACAACACAATTTTTTATGGACGCCCATGTATATCACATTGTATATCATATATATAGCACAAATTTTCAGCGATATATACAGGTACACATAATATACATGAGATATCACTGATGTACATAGAGATATATACGGGTTACAATAGGGGATACACATGTGGAGTCGTCTTGAACTTGAGTTTCAATCTGAAATGTGTTATACAAAGAAGGAAAATAAGATTTTAATAAATTTTTCGATATACACATTATTATTATGTTATACACAGTGATATACAAATAATATAATTATTAATTATTGATAAAAAAGGGAAATAAATTTTGATATAGCATGTTGAAGCAAGTTCTAAAATATAAAAATAATAAATATAATTTCGGGAGTAAATAATATTTATACAAAGAAAATTTATTTTTGATATACACAAAGAAGAAAAATAAACTTATGATATGTATTTTGCTATACACATGTCCGATGTGCTATACACTTGATATACAAATAATATAATATTTTTATTGTGATATACATTGATATAAAAGGCAGCAATAACTATATATATAATATTATATTATTGATATACAAAGAATAATATTATTTATATACAAAGAATGAAGATAAAATTTTAATATACATGTTCATATAGACAAAGAAGAAGAAAAATTTGTGATATACATTCCAATATCTATAACTAGGGCTATTTTCTGCCAATTATATGGGCATGTTGTTATACCATGCCAAAACCCCCTAACTAAACCGGGTAGCCCTCTACTGAAAAAATGAAATGGCCCAAGTCAGAAGTAAAATACAACTTCAGTGTTTTGTGTCGTAGTGGTGGCAAAATAGATTTTAAAAAATAATTATCCATCAATATCATCTACTAAAAAATAGGTTGGATAATGAACTTTTTAAAAACGGATCAAATGGAGATAAAATCATATTATCCAATTAGAAATGGATAACTAATGAGTTTAACTTTTATATTTTTAAAGACCCAAATTGGGGGTTCCTCAAGTTTGGAAGACTAGGGATTCTCCCAAAAATGATCATATTCAAGAAGCCTTGGATAATATGGATACACATATTATCCGCTGGTTAACCCATTTTATATCAGTATTAAATATTGGTCGGGAGGTATAATTTATCTGTTTTTGTATTACCGTTTTTGACCCGTCCATACAGAGGCGGATCCAGAATTTGATAGTTATGGGTGCCACTACCTTTACTGCAAAGCGATCACTAGTGAAAGAGATTGAATTAGGGTGTACGATAAGTCGGTTCGATCCGTTTTGGATCAATTTGATTCTATTTGGTTCGATCCATTTTGAATTAATTCAGTTCAGTTTAAAAAAAATAGGAATTTTTACCTCCTATAGCAAAGGTTAACACCTTATTCATTTTAAATAAATACCATTTAAAAAATTATATTCTATCTCTTTTAATGTTTACAGCAAAATATTTAATTTTGGTTACCTCCTACCCCTAAGCCACTAAATACGCTATTCAGTTACACTATTTTCTTTCTCTCTCTACTTTGATACATGTCATTCTCTTCCCCCATTCCCTGAAAACATGATGCTCAATCTCAAAATTCCTCTCACCCACATCACCTACCACTAGTCACAAACGGTGATTTTGCCTTCTCTTTATTCTTCTGATAAGCTGCTGAGAATAGGTATATTAAGGATTTAATTAGTTGAAACTCATTGTTCCTGAAGAATCTATCGATGGCCTAGGTTCTTACTTTAACCGTGTTGGTCCTTATATTCCTCTTTTTCTCATTCAGTATTCTAAGATGCAACATTATCAAAAACGATATGCTACGTCTTGCCATAATTTTTGCTCGGGCTACTGTGCAGGATGCGTGGGAACAGTGAGATTCGGGGTTTTTGCTCGGCGACGGATTCGCCGGAAATTAGGGTTTGTTCTTGAACAAAGACGACGGAGTTTGGGGCTGAGCAACTTGATTTTCTGTTAATATATTTCAATTTATTTTTAACGTATCACGTTGTATTTTCATGTATTTCATTGTCTTCATTGTCTTTTTTTTCATTGTAATTCAATGTATCTCGTTGTATTCCATGTATTTCATTGTATTCACTATCTTTTTTTTCCATTGTATTTCAATGTATTCCGCTGTATTCTATGTATTTCATTGTATTCAGTGACTCGCTATATGCCATGAATGTATTCATATGTTTTTTTAATTAATATAATTTATGTATTCAGATGTATTATATAATTTCTTTAAAGATTGCTATGTTTTTGGGGTATTTTTCGGTTGAGAATCTTTTTAATAACTGAAAATACAAAATTTGTATGTTATAATTGAGTTTGTTGAGTTATATTAGGAGTCTATTATGTTAATTGATTCACTTTCTGTTTTAAAAAAGTGTAATCCCCTGTCTCACGCCGTGAATACAGTCGAATACAATAATCTGTCCAGCTGTAATCCATGTTTCACTCCATGAATACAATCGAATACACTCGAATACAACAACTGATTAGCTGGACTTCCCTGATTCACGCCTATTTTTGCTACTGTATTTATGAATACAATAGCTTAAATACATCATATACATCTTATAACCACAGAAAAGATATCTATAATCCGTAATATAGCAAATGATATCTATAAATGGTTAATTACTACTAAAAGATAGTGTTTTATGAAAATTTCCCTACAAATAAACATAATGTGGTCCAATGAGTCATGTGGGATGAGCTTGAGATTGGGCCTGCTTGCGTACTTCAACTCCAACATTTCAAAATTACATTCTTTTGTAGCTGGTAATTGATAAGTGCAACTCTTTCCATTTATAAGAAGAGAGTTAACAATGAAAGATCTAGCAACAATTATATGTCTTGTGCTATCCTGTGATGTGTCGGATACAAAAGTCAAGCTAATGAAAAGCAATTAATTTTAAGACACTATCTATTTGTTGTGTAATAGAAATGAATTTGAATGGAAGGATAAACTTTTTAATCTATAGATAAGTTTTTGAATTTGATTAAAAATAAATTCAACGATAAGCAATTTTATGAACACGTGAATAATATGGTCAAGGATATTATTCTAAACAAAAATTTCAATTAATAAACATAATGTTCCAAAACGATGAAGATATTATTATTATAACTTATAAGTAAATCTATTTAAGACTATTTTTTAAAGCGCTCAACTAAAAAAATATTTGATTTCCCAAATAATAATATAATATTATATTCTTTAATGTGTGAGTTGTGTAACTTTACATATTCTTGTTGCAATTCATTAAATGATAAGATTTACAAAATTGAATGTAAATGATTTCGAGTTGGAGAAAAAGGTGAGTAATAGGTTAACCTTAAGTCAAATTGGCAAGCTAATAAAAAATTACATGATAATGTAATAATATTAATTAAAGAATAATACAATAATGATAAACAAGTAACAAAAAGAGGACTTTTCTTTTAAAAAAATATTAAAAATCAGAATGCAAATAAAATATTGGACTTGAATTTGAGGTGAGAAATCTTTTTGTATTACGATGAGAAAAGTTTAAATTAAGGAATTTCAAGCAACTCATTAAAATTTTAAAAATATACAATAAATTTGTAACATAGATAATTTTAATAATGAATGAAATTATTTTTGAAAAGAATATAGAAAATGTAATTATTAATTGTACATTCTCCCATTTAAATAATTATTAAAAGTAATGCTAAAATTTTCTTGAAAGGGATCACCCATAATTACTAATACAGGTCATTTAAAAATTGATATTAATATTAAAATATTATGTTGAAAATAACACAGAAAGAAAATTTAATTCCTAATCATACGTACTACTATAATAATAATTATTAAAAATAATGCTAAAAATTTCATAAAAGGCTTCACCGATAACTATTAGTATAATATAATTTGAAAAGATAATTAAGTATATGTTATAAATCTTTATATTTATAAAGGTATAGACTGTTATTCTATTCCCTAGAAAAAATTATTACTAAAATAGAAATTATTACTACTATAATAATAATAATAATAATAATAATAATAATAATAATAATAATAATAATAATAATAATAATAATAATAATAATGCTAAAATTTCGTGAAAGTCTTCACCGATAATTATTAGTATAATAGAATACGAAAATTAATTAAGTCTATCTTATAAATCTTTATATTAATAATGGTATAGACAGTTATTTTATTTCCTAGAAAAAATATAAATATTGAAGAGAAGAAAAGGATGAAAAAAATATTTTAAAAAAGTTTAAGCCATTTGTAAATAATAAAGTGAAAAAATAATGTGATAATCTACTAAATAAGACATGATTTTTGTTATAAAATATGTTGGACTAAAATTGATCATCCTTATAATAATACTAACTCTATTTGTGTCAAAACCTTCTAAATTCAAGCAAGATCATTTTCTATAGTAGTATTTTATTATTGTTGAAGCCAAGACGAATCATTATCTCATATTGGATTTTATATATATATATATATATATATATATATATATATATATATATATATATATATATATATATATATATACATACCCAGTTTATGATTTTCATCACGAGTTACAAGTAAAAAGGAAATGATGATGGTGATAAACAAATAACAAATGCATTTAAAAAATAATAAATAAATAATTTAATATTCACACAGCAAAAGGAGTAGTTTGTATTGAAGTTAAGCCAAGTGACTGTCACGACCCGGAATTCCCACCGTCGGGACAGTGATGACGCCTAACATTTCATTTGCTAGGCAAGGCAACATTAGAGACTATTAAGCCAAGTTCTTAAACCTTTCAGTGATTAACAATATTTCAGTGATTATCACAAGAGTGTGGAAATCCATAACAATCTTAATATTTATACACAACTAACCAGAATCTGGAGTCACAATCCACGAACTTTTAAGATTTAACTACAAATAATTTGTCTGAAGGAAATACAACTGTTTTCGATACAAATGAAACAATAAAGAGATGGTATAGAAGGGGATACCAGGGCCTGCAGACGCCAACATGACTACTTTGGGTCTCCGATCAGATGAAGCCAACACCTAAACTCAACTCGGTCCAGTACCAAAATCTGCACAGATTTGCAGTGTAGTATCAGTACAACCAACCCCATGTACTGGTAAGTGTCGAGCCTAACCTCGGCGAAGTAGTGACGAGGCTAAGACAATACACCCACAAACAACTTGTGCAGTATAACAATATATATATATATATATATATATATATATATATATATATATATATATATATATATATATATATATATATATATATACCAATAACAGTAAATAAAGAAACAAGACCAGTAATATTGGGAGGGGGACATGCGGAGGGGATCACAAGATAAAGAATCAGAGAAGTGACAAGAACTTGATCAACCAATATGCCTTGAACAGGTAGAAACAAGCAAACACGGTAAAGGAAACTGCACGGCATCACCCTTCGTGCTTTTACTCTCAACCTCACCATATGAAACAATAGAAACGACACGACATCACCCTTCGTGCATTAACTCTCTCATAACATGGCACGACATCACCCTTCGCGCATTAACACTCACAATATGGCACGACATCACCCTTCGTGCATTATCACTCACAAAAACATGGCACGGCATCACCCTTCGTGCATTAACACTCTCCCTCACCAAAATAATGAACAATTACAATAGGGAGATAGAAATGACAATAACAAGTCTTGCTTCAACATTTGGTTCTACAATGCCAACCTCATCTTTGAGTCAATACTCAATCAATACCGAGTTCCGTAAACATGATAAGAATGATCAACATAACGAGTAGCTAGTCTAAGCATGGATAATATGATCAAGGAAAGAAACAATTACAAGAATAAGACCCACTCGCATGTTATAACTTGACAACATCACATAGGTGCTCGTTACCTCAAGTATACGTTGTATCTAACATTCAAACACATAGCAAATAAGCAAATAATACCTAATCCTAATCCCTCAAGCCAAGGTTAACCACGACACTTACTCGCTCCAGCGGCCAAACCCAAAGCTCAACCACGACTTTTCCCTTCAAATAAGCCTCCGGACCAATAGAATCTAGCAAATTACCAACCAAACGATTCAATTTAAGCCTTAGGAACTACGTACGATTACAAAGAATCCAATTTAGGTCATTTTTGAAAAAGTCAACACCCGGGCCCCCTTGGTCCAAACCCTATATTTAGACCAAAACCTGATTACCCATTCACCCCCAAGCCCGGATATATAATTGGTTTTGGAATCCTACCTCAATTTGAGGTCTAAATCCCCAATTTATCAAATCCCTAGTTTCTACCCAAAAATCTCCAATTCCACCATGAAAACCTTAGATTCTAGGTTGAAATCTTGCATAATGAAGTGAAAGATTGAAAGAAACTAGTTTAAAATCACTTACCTATGATTTGGGGAAGAAAAGGTCTTTGGAAAATCGCCTCTTGTGTTTTAGGTTTTGAAAATTTGAAGAATGGGAGAAAATCCCGTCTAAGTCACTTTTACACAGCTGCAGATGTCGCATTTGCGACCTGAGCTTCGCAAACGCGAGGGACTACCGCAAATGTGAAATCCTTCGCACCTCTGCTGCCTTCGCAAATGCGAATGTTTGTTCGCAAATGCAAACGTCCCACTTCGTAATTACGACAGAAATGATCGCATTTGCGATCATGCCCTCCCCAAACTCACTTCACAAATGTGAAATTTTTCTCGCAATTGCGAGGGATGCTTGGCCCAGCTACTCTTCGCATTTGCGATGAGTAGCTCGCAAATGTGATGCTTTCATGCTCGCAAATGCGAACTCTGATCTCGCAAATGCGAGATCAGAGGCCAACACCAAAACTGGAACACCAACAATATCTCTAAGTCCAAATTTCACTCTATAGCCTATCCAAAACTTACCCAAGTCCTCGGGGCTCCAAACCAAACATGCACACGAGTCTTGAAATATCATACGAACTTGCTCGCGCGATCAAATCGCCATAATAACACCTAGAACTACGAATTTAGCACCAAATCAAATGAAATTTTCAAGAAAACTTTGAAACTTCTAATTTCTCAACTGGACGTCCGAATCATATCAAACTAACTCTGTTTCTCACCAAATTTCACAGACAAGTCATAAGTAGGATATTGGACCTATATCGGGTTCCGAAACCAAAATACAGACCCGATATCCAAAAAGTCAAAACTTGGTCAAACATCTCCATTTCATTAAGTCTTTAACTTTCAAATTTCGACAAAGTCCGATATCTCGGGCTAGGTACTTCCGATTTCGTTCTGAGCATACGCCCAAGTCCCAAATTTCGATACGGACCCACTGGGATCATCAAAATACGTATCCGGGCCAGTTTACCAAAAATATTGACCGAAGTCAACTCAAATGAAGTTTTAAGGCAAAATTTCTTATTTTTATGAACTTTTAACATAAAAGCTTTCTGGAAACATGTCCGGACTATGCACGCAAATTGAGGAGGGTAGAAATGAGTTTTTTAAGGGTTAAAAATGCAGAATTGGGTTCTAAAACACAAGATGACTGTCACGACCCGAATTTCCCACCCTCGGGAGTCGTGATGGTGCCTACTAGTGAAAGCTAGGCAAGCCAACTATTTCGATTAATTTACCCCTTTTTACTTTTAACCTCTTAACAAGCGCAAGTTAACATTTATAAACAGCGGAAATAATAAAGCGGAAGAACGAAATTTAACAGTTTAGCTAATACCAATATGAATTCATAAACATAAACCACCCAAAATTGCTGTCACATTCTCACGGACTATCTAAGAATACTACAAACAGGGTCTGAACAAAATAAATACATGTCTGTCTCTGAAATAGAAAAGAGCAGAAAGAAACTAGATAGGAAGGGGACGCCAAGGCCTGCGGACACCTGCAGGACTACCTCAGGTCTCCGATGGGCTGAAGGCAGCAACCCCTAGCTAAGGTCCGTATGCTCCGGTACCGGAATCTGCACAAAAGAGTGCAGAGTGTAGCATCAGCACAACCGACCCCATGTGCTGGTAAGTGTCGAGCCTAACCTCGCCGAAGTAGTGACGAGGCTAGGACACAACAAATAATTAACCTGCAGTTACATAGTATCTAGCAGAATAACTAAAACAGAAGTAATTCAAAAGTAACAGGGAAGGGGTAGCATGCTATGGGGGAAATACCAACATAAAGAATGACAGTAATAGTGGAATAAGACAATTAAGGCATTTGAACCGAAAACAACAAGAAATCATAGCAAACCGGCAATAAGTGCACGACATCACCCTTCGTGCTTTTACTCTCAATCCTCACCAATGCAATCAAGTAATGAAAATGTGCACAGCATCACCCTTCGTGCTTTTACTCTCAATCCTCACCAATGCAATTAAGTAATGAAAATGTGCACGACATCACCCTTCGTGCTATATCACTCTTTCCTCACCATATGCATCAATATCAATGTAAATGTGCACGGCATCACCCTTCGTGCTTTATCACTCTTTTCTCACCTTATGCATAAGTATGAATGTGCACGGCATCACCATTCGTGCTTTATCACTCTTTCCTCACCCAAACAATAGCAACAACAATGTCCCGGCAAGGGAATCAACAGGAAGTATAAATACGTCCCGGCAAGGGAATCAACAATAAGAATTAAATACGTCCCGGCAAGGGAATCAGCTATAACCAAACTTGTACCAATGATCAACTTCACAATTGCACCTCAACTAGAGCCCATGATCAACAATAACCAAATACCAAGAAGAAAATCATAAATCTTACTCAACATGGATAATCAACAATTTAGGCATACATAGTACTTATTAAGAAACACAACGATCACAATTTAAGACCCACGGGCATGCTTGACACCAACGTATAGATACTCGTCACCATACCTATACGTCGTACACTACACTAACACATAGCAAATAAGGCACAACACCTATTCCCTCAAGCTAAGGTTAGACCAAACACTTACCTCGAACTTCCACGGCCAACTCAAACCTCAAACACCGCTTTTCCTTTAGAGTTCGCCTCCAAATTACTTGTATCTAACCCAATTAATTTAACAACATGAATAAATGCTAAAGAATTCAATCCCAATGCTAAATTTTAGGTTTTCTATCAATTTCCCCAAAAAAGTCAAAAATCGACCCCGGGCCCGCTTGGTCAAAACCCGAGGTTCGAACCAAAACCCGATCACCCATTCACCCATGAACTCAAATTTATAATTTGTTTTGAAATCGGACCTCAAATCCAGGTCCAAAACCCTAAAATTTGAAAATCCTAAGTTTTACCCAAAATCACCCAATTTCCCATGAAAAACCCTTTCTTTTGAAATAAAATCATGTAAAAAGATGGATTAGATTGAAAGAAATGAGTTAGAAATGACTTACTAATGATTTGGAAGAGTAGGTGCCTTTGAAAAATCGCCCAAAGATGTTTTAGGGTTTGAAGAGTTGTATCAATGAAGAGAAATCTGTCTAAGTTCTAATTTACACAGGTGCAGATGTCGCAATTGCGAACCCTTTGAATGTTTGTTGTCTTCGCAAATGCGAAGAAACACTCGCATTTGCGACCCCTGAGAAATCATGTCACCTTCGCAATTGCGAAGGGAATCATCACATTTGCGATGGGTGGCCATCGCAATTCCCACCCAAAGCTCGCATTTGCGAAGGTTGCCTGCCCAGGCTTGGTTTGCAATTGCGACGCCTGGGTCGCATTTCCCAAGTCCCATATTTTTCTACAGACCCTCCGGTTCCGTTTACCCAAAATGTTGGCCGAAGTCAACTTAGATTCAATTTTTAAAGGTAAAATTATCATTTTTTATCAAATTTTCACATAAATGCGATCCGGATATACGCCCGGACCACGCACGCAAATCAAGGCGATATAAAAGGAGGTTTTTTAAGACCTCGGAACACAGGATTGACTTGTAAATCAAGTGATGACCTTTTGGGTCATCACATCCTCCACCTCTAAAACAATCATTTGTCCTCGAACGGACTGAGAAAAGAAGTAGCTGAGTCGGGGAAAAGATGGGGATATCGACTCCGCATATCGGACTCGGACTCCCAGGTAGCTGCCTCGGCAGGCTGACCTTTCCACTAAACACGAACTGGAGGGAACTTCTTCGATCTCAACTGACGTACCTGTCGGTCTAGAATAGCTACCGGCTCGTCCTCATAGGTCAAGTCCTTGTCCAACTGGACAGTGCTGAAGTCTAACACGTGGGATGGATCGCCGTGATACTTGCGAAGCATGGACACATGAAACACTGGGTGCACAGCTGATAAACTCGGCGGCAACGCAAGTCTGTAAGCCATCTCTCCCACTCGATCAAGAATCTCAAAAGGACCGATGAACCTAGGGCTTAGCTTGCCCTTCTTCCCAAATCTCATCACGCGCTTCATGGGCGACACCCGGAGCAACAGTCGTCGG